>NW_026057582.1:24209258-24323288 GCF_023721935.1 Panthera uncia
AAGAAAGAAAGAAAGAAAGAAAGAAAGAAAGAAAGAAAGAAAGAAAGGAAGAAAGAAAGGAAGAAAGAAATGAAGCTTCTGCCAGGAATTTATAAATTAGTTGCTTAGGTTAATACGACAGCACATAGGTAAAAGGCAGAAATAGGAAATCTTAAGTCAATTGCATTGTGGTTGAATCCCGAGTCATTTCCACCATCACTAACGGCAATTATTGAAAGTAACAGCCCAAAGAGCAGGAAACCACATTCTTAGAATCCAAAAGAAAGCAGATTATGTAAAAAAGCTTTTGATGTGGAAGAATACTAATTCTGATTAAAAAAATTGTTACCTAAAAACTAAGATCCGGGGCGCCTGGGTGGCTCAGTCGGTTAAGCGTCCGACTTCGGCTCAGGTCATGATCTCACGGTCCGTGAGTTCGAGCCCCACGTCGGGCTCTGTGCTGACGGCTCAGAGCCTGGAGCCTGTTTCAGATTCTGTGTCTCCCTCTCTCTCTGACCCTCCTCCATTCATGCTCTGTCTCTCTCTGTCTCAAAAATAAATAAACATTAAAAACAAAAAATTAAAAAAAAAAAAACAAAAAAACTAAGATCCATATACATGGAGAGTAGAACTCCTGACTTATTCTGATGCTTCTTAAACTGACTATATCATGGAAATAAAGGTCAAAGAAGGCTCCGTAGTCAGGAAATGCTGTGCACTAATAGATACATATTTTTAAAGTTTATTTATTTGGAGGGGAGAGGCAGAGAGAGAGAATCCCAAGCAGGCTCCATGCTATCAGCACAGAGTCTACTGTGGGACTCAAACTCATGAACCGTGAGATCATGACCCGAGTCAAAATCAAGTGTTGGATTTAACCAACTGAGACCACTGAGGCACCCTAGATATTTTTAACATATTGGGAAAATGACAATAAAACAGTGTTTCTGAATTTTTTTCCCATAAAACAATGATCCAATGAGCTGTTCCCTGAAAAGAGTATAAAGTGTCTAGAAAACATCACGCATAAGCCCCTCTCGCAGCTTCACAAAGCACGCTATCATATTAATGTCTCTGAAAAGTTCTGCAGAAAAGAAATATGTTTGACTGTGTTAATCATCATTTCCCATACTTACTTAAACCACCAAATTCTTTTTTTTTAATTTATTTAAATTCAAGTTAGTTAACATACAGCGTAGTCTTGGTTTCAGGAGTTGAACCCAGTGATTCATCTCTTACGTATGACACCCAGTGCTCATCCCAACAAGTGCTCTCCTTAAGGCCCATCACCCATTTAACCCATCCCTCCCCCCAGCTCCCCTCCAGCAACCCTCAGTTTGTTCTCTTTATTTAATAGTCTCTTATGGTTTGCCTCCTTCTCTGTTTTTGTCTTACTTTTCCTCCCCTTCCCGTGTTCATCTGTTGTGTTTCTCAAATTCACATATGAATGAAATCATATGATATCTATCTTTCTCTGACAGACTTAATTCACTTAGCATAATACATTCTAGTTCCATCCACGTTGTTGTAAATGGCAAGATTTCATTCTTTTTCATTGCCAAGTAGTATTCCATTGTGTGTGTAGATTTCTTTTGTTTTAAATTTTTTTTTAACGTCTTATTTATTTTTTTTTAATTTTTTTATTTTTTTATTTTTTATTTTTTAATATATGAAATTTACTGTCAAATTGGTTTCCATACAACACCCAGTGCTCATCCCAAAAGGTGCCCTCCTCAATACCCATCACCCACCCTGCCCTCCCTCCCACCCTGCCCTCCCTCCCACCCCCCATCAACCCTCAATTTGTTCTCAGTTTTTAACAGTCTCTTATGCTTTGAGCCTGTAGTTTCTACATGATACCTATTTGGTGTAAAAAAAGGAGCTCCATATACTTCTGGTGTACTTTTCCATGAACTCAAAAAAGACACCTTTGCCTGCTATATAAGGTCTGAGCAAGACACAGATGGGAAAAAATGTCCTACAGTTAACAAAGTTCTCTTTTCTTAAAGTACAATTTCCTTTCCTGACCTCTCTGCTTCCAAAAGTTCCTCCTTTATCACTGGCAGCCTGTCTCCAGGAGATGTTTGCCACCAAGTGGAAGGACTAATTCTTAGAATAAACTGAATAAACAGAATGGTATAGACCCATCTTCCTACTAACTAGTTACTTTCTAAAAGCTCCATAGTGGGGCGCCTGGGTGGCTCGGTCGGTTAAGCGTCAGACCTCGGCTCAGGTCATGATCTCACGGTCCATGAGTTCGAGCCCCGTGTCGGGCTCTGTGCTGACAGCTCAGAGCCTGGAGCCTGTTTCGGATTCTGTTTCTCCCTCTCTCTCTGCCCCTCCCCTGTTCATGCTCTGTCTCTCTCTGTCTCAAAAATAAATAAATGTTAAAAAAAAGTTAAAAAATAAATAAATAAAAGCTCCATAGTTTCAGTGAACCCAGCTTATTAACAAATACATTTAACTGCTCAAAATAAGGATAAATGTTGCTCAGAAATGTTCATGATATAATTCTTACTTTCAGTGATGCAGATTCAGTGGAAATATAGATATCTGTGTTTGGGGAAATAGCCTGTGATTCTTTCTGGCTGAGCCAGCCCAGGATTGAATATGAATATTCAGTATTCAATATTGAATAGGATAGTGCCTACCTCATAAGGTGGGTGTGAGAGTCTCAATGCCCGCATAACAGCAGTGCTAGGCTGTTCTGTGCAGTTAAATGCATTAACACAGTAAATGTTAGCTCATTGTTTTTTATGATGTTATTTTTATTGGTGGTACTGTTATTCCCCCAGGACTTAAAGGTACTCTCATTTACTAAGAAAAACGTGGAGTGAAAAATTACCAGAATCTAAATGAGTAAGCAGAGAAAAGTGGAAGAGATATAAGAAGACTAGTGGATAGACAGTTTGGATGGAGTTAGAAGCCCACAAAGGCTCTTCTTTGATCACAGCACAGCCAGCCTTGTGTTGGAACAGCGGCTCTGAGTAGTTGATCTTGTGAAGGACTGAAACTTGAAAGGGTGGAGAAAATCCCTTAAAGTTCTCTTCAAGAATAAGTAGAAACTCTTATTTACAGTTCAGGAAAAAGAAAAGGAAAAAATAAAAGAAATTTCAACTGAGGAGACTTGGCCATCCATCAAAGACCTATCACATCCTTAACCTGAAGTTAAAGCTCACTTCTGGCCAAAGTAAATACATTCTCTCCAGAGCTTTGCTACAGCTGGGGTACATCAGGACACTCGCGGAGATTTAAGACAGAAGTGGGTTTTCTAATCATTTTGAGGTTGATTGGGCAAAGGGCGATGTGAGAGCAGCAGCGAGACAAAGGGGATTGGGGCTGCTGCAGGCTTACCTCACTGGGGTAGCCCTCACCCTCGTCTACCACCTTGACGTGCTCCTGAGTTGCTGGGTTTTGGAGAGAAAGAGTCTTCTGGCCTTTTTTTTTTTTTTTTTTTTTTTTTTTAAAGAGAAGGATATTTGTGATCTTTATGTGCTAAAAACAGTTCAGAGAGATGAATGCTGAAAATTACTTCCATTTTAAGGTCCCGCCTTGACCACGGTATAAGTCAGTTTCAGTTCCAAAGTTTTGAGCATGGCATCTCATCAAATTGACCAGCGAAATTGGCAGTAGGCCATATATGGGCTGAAGGCCCTAAAACCAAACTGGCTATCATATTTGAGTTGCTTTTTTTTTTAATAAGCTTTGTATTTTAGAATAGTTTTAGATTTGCAGAAAAGTTGAAAAGATAGTACAGAGTTCTCATATACCTTACACCCAGTTTTCCCTATTATTAACATCTTACATTATTATGGTATCTTTGTCTTACCTAATGAACCAATATTAATACATTATTATAATGGTGAAGTCCATATTTCATTCACATTTCCTTAGCTTTTCATTCAATTTTCTTAGATTGTTTTTAATGTTTATTTATTTTTGAGAGACAGAGGGTGAGTGGGGGAGACACAAGAGAAAGGGAGACACAAAATCCAAAGCAGGCTCCAGGCTCTGAGCTTTCAGCACAGAGCCTGACACGGGGCTCGAACTCATGAACCGCAAAATCATGACCTGAGCTAAAGTTGGCTATTTAACCAACTGAGCCACCCTGGCGCCCCTCAGTTTTCTTAGTTTTTAACTGATGTCCTTTTTCTGTTCCAGGACATCACATTACATTTGGTCATCATGTACCTCTTGGCAGTGACAGTTCTGAGTTGCTCTTTTATCTTTTTTTTTTTTTTTAATTTTTTTTTTAATGTTTGTTTATTTTTGACAGAGACAGAATGCGAGTGGGTTAGAGGCAGAGAGAAAGGGAGACACAGAAGCAGAAGCAGGCTCCAGGCTCTGACCTTTCAGCACAGAGCCCAACGTGGGGCTCGAACTCACAAACCGTGAGATCACAACCTGAGCCGAAGTCGGACGCTCAACCGACTGAGCCACCCAGGCACCCCGAGTTGCTCTTTTATCTTAAGAGAATGATCCTATTTGGGATTAAAGTATACCAGAGAGAGACATAATAATTGTTTCATGTATAGACTCCATACAGGGTGAACTTGTTTAATTTATCACTGCATGACATGGTGCCTGCCATGTTATAGGTGCTCAGTATTTTGTTTTTCTTTTTTTTAATGGTTTATTTTTAATATGAAATTTATTGTCAGATTGGTTTCCATACAACACCCAGTGCTCATCCCAACAGGTGCCCTCAATACCCATCACCCACTTTCCCCTCCCTCCCATCCCCCATCAACCCTCAGTTTATTCTCAGTTTTTAAGAGTCTCTTATGGTTTGCCTCCTTCCCTTCTCTGTAACTTTTTTTCCCCATCCCCTCCCCCATGGTCTTCTGTTAAGTTTCTCAGGATCCACATAAGAGTGAAAACATGTGGTATCTGTCTTTCTCTGTATGACTTATTTACACTTAGCATAACACTCTCCAGTTCCATCCACTTTGCTACAAAAGGCCATATTTCATTCTTTCTCATTGCCAAGTAGTATTCCATTATGTATATAAACCACAACTTCTTTATCCATTCATCAGTTGATGGACATTTAGGCTCTTTCCATAATTTAGCTATTGTTGAAAGTGCTGCTATAAACATTGGGGTACAAGTGCCCCTGTGCATCAGCACTCCTGTATCCCTTGAGTAAATTCCTAGCAGTGCTAGTGCTCAATCAGAAGGTAGATCTATTTTTAATTTTTTGAGGAGCCTCCACACTTTTCCAGAGTGGCTGCACCAGATTGCATTCTCACCAAGAGTGCAAGAGGGTTCCCATTTCTCCACATCCTCTCCAGCATCTATAGTCTCCTGATTTGTTCATTTTAGCCACTCTGACTGGTGTGAGGTGATATCTCAGTGTGGTTTTGATTTGTATTTCCCTGATGAGGACTGACATTGAGCATCTTTTCATGTGCCTGTTGGCCATCTGGATGTCTTGTTTAGAGAAGTGACTATTCATGTCAGGTGCTCAGTATTTTGAATGTCTCATTATAAGATTACCGGATGCCTCAAAAACAGATGGATAAATCATGCTGTGTTAGAATTACATGTAAGTTAGATCATTTTAAAGCGGTAATTAATCTTCTGCCACAGTTTCCTATTTTCCTGAGATCATTGTTTATTTTTCTTATTTTCCCTACTTTTATCAAAGAAATACTCAGCCGATCATTATACACCTTTCCCTTCTGACCTGGCTTTCCTCTCAGAGCAAGTAGCTGCAGCCTGTGGATTTCAGGGTTTCCGAGCCGAGGCAGGCATCCTAAATTACTACCGATTGGACTCCACTTTGGGAATCCATGTAGACAGATCTGAACTAGATCACTCCAAACCCCTGCTGTCTTTCAGGTAAGCTGGTTCCAGGGATTTGGGATTACTGCCTAAAACTTCATTCCTTTTTTAAAGCATTTTTAAGCTAAAATAAATAAATAAAAGCTATAACTTTAAGAAATGGTTGGACTCTAATCTTTTACTCTTGGGCATCTTAACAGTGTTATAAGTAAAATTTGCCTAGTCCTTAAGAGTAATGACCAAATTACAGTTATATTTCTGTTTAAGATGTGTGGAATCTGCCTTTTGTATTGACAGGTATCGTCAGTGGTGTGTGGAATAGACAGTGGAAGGCTGTAAGGCAAAGTGAGCAACCTGTTTGGACTAGGGAAGAGAAAGCACAGAACCCCGAGTAGTTTACTCGCCTTGTCTCCCTAAACATACATGAAATTGGGCAAAGTGCTACACCTGTATCTCACAAATAAAGTGCCTGAACAGAGTCTTTTATTAATTGTCCTATCTTTAAAGTGAACAAGCATGATAAATATAGTAAAGGACTCAATTTATTGGAAGGCTTAAATCTTGAAAGTGCATCACACAGGGCACCTGGGTGGCTCAGTCGGTTAAGCATCTGGCTTCAGCTCAGGTTATGGTCTCATGGTTTGTGGATTCAAGCCCCGCGTCAGGTTCTGTGTTCACAGCTCGGAGCCTGGAGCCTGCTTCAGATTCTGTGTCTCCCCCTCTCTCTACGCCTCTCGTGCGCATTCTCTCTCTCTCTCATTTTTAATCTACTTGTTTAACTGCTTTAAATTTTATTTTGCAACAGTACTGTGGGCTATTATAAGTGTAAGCAGCAGATCATGGGTTGGTCACTTACACAAGCCAGAAGAGAAGGGTCTTAGCACAGTTTGAAAAGGATGTGCAAGCAATAAATATCAAGCTGAAATTAGAAAAAAGTACAGTTGGCAATAACTTTCCCAGCCACGGTTAGTAACAGAAACTTACTACTGTGTATTGTTTTACTTATTTTCTCGTAGCTTCGGACAGTCTGCTATCTTTCTCCTGGGTGGTCTCAAAAGAGATGAAGCCCCCACGGCCATGTTTATGCACAGCGGTGACATCATGGTAATGTCAGGTTTCAGCCGCCTGTTGAACCATGCAGTCCCGAGGGTCCTCCCAAGTTCTCAGGGGGAAGGCCTGCCTTGCTGCCTGGAGACGCCTCTCCCAGCCGTCCTCCCCAGAGACTCAGTGGTAGAGCCCTGCTCTGAGGAGGACTGGCAGGTATGCACCAGCTACTTGAAAACGGCTCGTGTTAACATGACTGTCCGACAGGTATTGGCCATAGACCAGGACTTCCCTTCGGAACCCACAGAGGAGAAGAAAAGAGACATCACCACAGAAGGTTTCTGCCATCTGGATGATGAGAATAGCCAAGTAAAACGAGCAAAGTTAAACCCTGACAGCTGAGACTTGGAGAGCCCGTTCTTTTGCTCAGGCAGGTCTTAAGTAAATGACCACACTTTTTGTATTGCTGTAGACTTCAGCACCAGGACAAGCCAAAAACAGGGAAAAACTCATCATCGATCACACTGTTGCCTTGGAACCCATCCTGAAGAGGAAATCAATTCATCACTCTGCTCAGAGACCGTTTGCTATGGTCCAGTCTGGTTAGGTGTTGGCACTAATGTACGTGAGAAGTCCAAGGAGCTTTGACCTTCCAGAACAGCCCTCTGAGCCTCTGCCGTTACCTCTGGGGGAGGTAGAAGTGAGTTTCCACATTAACGGAGCCTTATTAAATACCTCAGATTTTATTAATGGGAAACATAACGTTAAGCCCCTGCCACTACCCCATCTGGTGATTTGTGGTTAGATTGTGCTTCCAAGAGCCAACTGTTCGCCTCCCTTTCATCCTTCTAGCCATCCTCAGAGTCTGCGATTTTCTCTTCCAGCTTTTCTGGCCTTCACAAAAGAGTCCTATACACATTAAGATAGCGGAACTAGACATCTCATCTCCTAGGAAAGAAATCAATCATAGTTGTCTGTCTTGCCTAAAAGATAAAGTATACCTAAATCCAAGGAAAGGGGAATAGGAGTTTCTCCGGATTTCTTTTAGGTCTAAACTCTTCCTGTTGACTTTTTAAATGTAATTTTAATTGTTGGACTAAAAAAGCCCCAAGGGTGTTCTGTAACTGTTTTCTCCATGAATAAACTTTCTCTATTTTAAATTAAAGATCTGTATCTATTTTTGAGGGTTAACATATCTGGGATTAGTTTTTTCCTATTTTTACTTGCTGCATTGTTCATGCTGTAGAAGCCCTCCAGCTGTTTCTGCCCTATACCATCCTCCTCTGCCCTAAGTATTCTTTGTGACTGTCACACAAGAGAGAATCTGCTTTGATATTCCAGTCACTGCTGTCTTTTGTGATTGTGGACAGCTTGGAAAATGCATGAAGCACCAAGTGTTAATCTTTGTGCCCCCAGCAACTTGAATCACAGTACCCTTAGCTGAGTTGTTCTACATTTCTCTGGACTCCGGACCGCCATTTCCTCATTCAGAGATGAAGATAATATTTACTACCATCTTCTAGGGAATATTAATATTTCAAATGATAATGGGAATTTAGTGCTCCTTTCTAGAAATGTAGTGTCAATATTTTATTATTACATGGGCTCTTAGAAACACCCCTGTTTGTTTATGTGGACAACTGGCTGGAAGCCACTTGGCTACCTGCTGCTTGCGGCGAACCTTCATTCCTCTGTCCTGCCTTCTTTTTTTTTTCCTTAGGAACATTGTATATATCGAGTTCATGTTTTAATCCTTGTTTTCTAAGAAATAAAAATAGATTCATCCCTTATGTGTAAGTAGCGAGGCTCTAAACTTAGTGCATGATAGGAAAATTTTATGTAATTAAAATTACCACTGGAAAAATCCCTTAAATTTTCCATAGTGTACATTATATGTGACCCACTAGAAACGAACATACTGTCATTAGCAAATCCAATAGATCAGCCTATCCTTCAGCATTAGGATAGTTGGTTCTTTATTCAGTTGAGTATCAGATAAAGGTGTTGGCTTGTGCTTAGGACCAGTGTGGTACAAAAAAGCACATATTCAAAATGTAAACTCACACTCCATGAGGTGAGATATGTATGCTGTGAAAAGCATGTGGAAACTGCGGCGAACCGAGGGAATAGCAACCGGTCTCCCAGCCTGTGCTCCCTCTAAGGATGTGCCGATTGAGACAGTGGGCAAACTTGTGTATACCATTAAATTCTCTCTCATTTTTATTTATGTCTGTTTTTATGAGGAACATAGTTGGAGATGTATATGCTGCGTCTCTACTTTGACAGCAAGCAGAAAATTATGCAATTCAGGAAAAAGGAAAAATTGATGATTTCTTCCACATTTACATGACGGTGATCCCCTAGGTTTGTTTTAGTTGTCTACCAGACATTTTCTAAGTCAAGAGTCAGCAAATTCTGACCCACTTCCTGTTTTTGTACTGCCCACAGACTAAGAATAGTTTTTACATTTTTAAGTGGCTGGGGAGAAAAAAATTAAATGAATAATATTTTTGTGACCTATGAAAATTAGAGGAAATCCAGATTTCTGTGTCCATAAATAGTGTTATAAGAACACAGTCACATTCATTTCTAAAAAAAATTTTTTAATGTTTATTTTTGAGAGACCGACCGCAAGCAGGGGAGGGGCAGAGAGAGAGAGACACACACACACAGAATCCGAACCAGGCTCCAGGCTCTGAGCTGTCAGCACAGAGCCCAACGCGGGGCTTGAACTCATGAACTGAGATCATGACCTGAAGTCGATCGCCTAACCCTCTGAGCCACCCAAGCCCCCCTACAGTCACATTCATTTATAGACAACCCATGGTTGCTTTGTCGTGCTTGAATGACCCCTAGACTAAGGAACCTGAGACCAGGAGAAGGGTCCAAGGGGAAGATCTTTTTTTTTTATTCATTATTTTATAACAAAGATGCAGAGTGATACGCAGTACTATCTAGGATGTATGTGATGTCAAGAGTAGAGTCACAGGGCACCTGGATGGCTCAGTTGGTTAAGCGTCTGACTTTGGCTCAGGTCATGATTTTGCGATTTGTGAGTTCAAGTCCCGCGTAGGGCTTTGCACTGACAGCTTGGAGCCTGGAGCCTGCCTCGGATTCTGTCTCTCCCCTTCTCTCTGCCCCTCCCCCAAATCATGCTCTGTCTCTGTTTCTCAATAATAAATAAACATTAAAATTTTTTTTTAAAAAGTGGAGTCACAGTGTTAAGCCTGGGGGAACTGATACTCATATGATACTCTGCTGGTGGGAATGTTATCACAGTCCTAAATTCTGTCCCCTTGTCCTCTCAGAAGTGATGTGGTTTGATGATAAGTCAGATGGTCTTAAATCTGTCTTAAAATGTGTACCATTTAACCCAATAAATGTCACTTCTAGGAACTGAGTGTAAGGAAGTAGCACTGTTCACAAGATGTTTGTGTAAGAATGTTTGTAATAGTGAAAGTCCAAAATAAGCTCAATATCCAGGAGTTGATTGGTAAATTCATGTATTCATTCAGTAAGTGGTTATTGAGCACTGTTTTCTATGCAAGAGGTGCTGTTCTTTGCACAAAGTACCTGCCTTTGTGGTTCTGTGCTAGTGAGTGTGTGCTGTACCCATACAATGGAAGTCTGTAGCCATTAAAAGTTATGTTTTCAGGGCACCTGGGTGGCTCAGTCAGTTAAGCGTCTGACTTCGGCTCAGGTCATGGTCTCACGGTTCATGAGTTTGAGCCCCATGTCGGGCTCTGTGCTGACAGCTCAGAGCCTGGAGCCTGCTTCGGATTCTGTGTCTCCTCTCTCTGCCCCTCCTCCACTCTCACTCTGTCTCTCTCTCTCTCTCTCTCTCCTCTCAAAAATAAACACTAAAAAAATAAAAAAATAAAAGTTATGTTTTAGAAGAAGCGGTAGATATCTGAGAAAATACTCTTACTATATATTTAATGAGAAAATTCTGTTATGAAACCATGCATAATTTTGTATAGAATGTTTACATGTTTTTAAAAAAAACTGAAAGCATATGCATACAAAATGTGAATGTTGATGGGAATATAGTTGTTTATTTTATTTTCTGTATTTCTAATTTTTTTTACATTGAAAATCCTTCTAAATCTTTCTTTTTTAAAGAATAAATGTTTGTGGGGGTTTTGGTTGTTTTTCTTTTTTCTTTAAGAAATACTCCAATCTGGCAATTCTGCCTCTACTTGAAATTTGTCAGTCTCCAAATCTAAGCACATCAACATTGTCTAACAAAAGAGGCTTGTTTGAGGAAAAAATTTATGTAATAAAATACACAGCCACTATCAGTCATGTCTTAGAGACATTAAATCCATGGAGGAAATGCTCAATAAGTTAACTGAGAAAAACAGCTTAAAAACAGTATGCATAGCATTTTGCCAGTTTTTTGTATGCACAAAGTGTACATGCACAGAAAAGGCTAGAGGGTTAGCGTATTTTTAGATCTCCTAACTTTTCTGTAGCAGGCATAACTGCTCTTTGGAAGAAGGCCTTTGTGATGCTTTCTGAAAGGGAGCGGATCTGGACCCGCAGAGCTCAGGAGCAGTAGCTTTGTCTAGTGTCTGCTCACCTTTCCAAGTGTGTGCCCTCAGCACTTCCCAGCCTGGGCCCTTTCAGTCTCTGTTTTTCCTCTTGTTTTTAACAAAATGTCTGGCTGGTCCGTCAGAGCATAGGAGTCCCCATCTCAGGGTCCTGAGTTCAAGCCCCAAGTTGGGTGTGGAGCCTAGTTAACAAAAAAAAAAGTCTGATTAAGATGGATTGTCTTGTGGCATGCCTGGTGGCTCAGTGGGTTAAGCATCCAACTTCAGGGGCACCTGGGTGGCTCAGTCGGTTAAGCATCCGACTTTGGCTCAAGTCATGATCTCACAGTTTATGAGTTCAAGCCCTGCATCAGGCTCTGTGCTCATGGCTCAGAGCCTGGAGTCTGCTTCAGAGTCTGTGTCTCCCTCTCTCTCTGCCCCTCCCCTGCTCACTCTTGTCTCTCTCTCTCAAAATAAACATTTTTTAAAAATTAAAAAAAAAGATGGATCCTCTTTAGACATTTTGCTTATTATTTCAGTAGAGCCTCTTGCCTGGTTCCAGCACCCTACATAGGGTTTTTCCTAGAAGGACCCCAGGTCCTCAGACAGCTGTATTGCTGAACAAACCAGACTCAGCAAGAACTGGCTTACATGTTCTAATTTTCCCAATTCGTTTTTCACTGAGATAAGCTGGCTTTATCCCTTTTTTCTTTTCCCTTAATCTGAAAGCTTGGTTTATTAGAGTTGGAAAAAAAATTACACCTTCGGTGGATTCGACTAAGGAGAATTAGAATGGTAATGAGGCGGAAAGGAGCCTGAATGATTATTGATCTCAGTGTGGCTCAGGAGCCAGAGGGCCAGCAGGCAGGAAAGACACCCTGCCTGTTTTCTCCTGTTCCAAAGGTTATGGTGGGAAAAAAAAGCAATGCAAATCTAGTGTCTTAGCCTGGGTGGTACATTTTTATTGACATTCCTTTTGATCAGCTATCCTATCCAAATTTGAACCCTCTTGGAGATGAGTTTGTTGACTCTCATTAGTTTTATTGGTAAAAAAAAGATTTAAGATGGTATAGTTGATGGAAATTGAAATAGAGCAGTGATCAGGAAAACTAAAATTTAGTAACAGCTCTAATACTGAGCTGTGTGACCTTGAAGAAGTCACTCGACTGAGCCTGCGTTTTCTCATCTATAAAGAGATTTGACTGGGTAATCCCAGATTACCTACAGGCTCAGCAATGCTGTTTGGTTTTTTTTAAGTTTATTTTTGAGAGAGAGTGTGTGAGCAGGGGAGGGGCAGAGAGAGAGAAGGAGAGAAAGTCTCAAGCAGGCTCCATGCTGTCAGTGCAGAGCCCAACACAGGGCTCAATTCCACAAACCGTGAGATCATGACCTGAGCTGAAATCAAGAGTCAGACACTTAACCAACTGAGCCACTCAGGAGCTCCAACAATGCTGTATTTCTAAAATGAGAAATTAACTTCAGAATCTGGATAAACATAAAGCAAAATTACCCCACAGACAAGATTTTTGTTAAGGAAATCATTGCATTAACCAGAGGAAAGGTAAGGAAAACTGAAACTTCTCAAGAAAACAAGCGGTCAGTAAACACGTGAAAAGAAGCTAACCTCACTAGTAGACAGGGAAACAAAAACTAAAAGCATGAGATGTAAACTTGTGCTCGTCCACTTGGCAAAAGCAAGGGGATTATAATCTGACTCCTCTCTCTCACACCCTAATCCCACAGTAAATATTGGCTCTACCTTCTAAGTATCCAGAATCTAACCACTTCTTTTCACCTCACTGCTACTACCCTGGCCCAAGGCCCTCCCATATCCCAACTGGCTTATTGCAGGAGCCTCCTCACTGGCTCTTTCCATGCTCCTGTACCCCTGATCCTATAGTTTACTCTTAACAGAGAAGCCAGGGCAAGGCCATTACACTAAGGCAGAGCATGTCACTCTTGTGCTCAAAACTTTCTAATATCACTCCATTACTTACAAGCCCCTACCCACCCTGGCCCCCATTTTCTCCTGATCCTCCCAGCCACTCTGTTCAAGCCACAGTGACCTCTTTACTACATCTCTGAACAGACCTAGCACATTCCTGCGCTGAGCCTTGGCACTGGGCTGTTTCCTTTGCTGGGAATTCACACTCTCACTTCCTTCAAAGGTTCAAATATTACCTTGGGGACACCTTCCTGACTAGCCTATTCAAAATCTCAACCCCACAGGCGTTCCTAATTTTCTTTGCCACACTCTATTCTTTTATAGCATTTATGACATAACATTCTACATAATTTACTAAAGAAATCATGCTTTCATCATAAAGAAAATATGACATGACATATTTTCATCATAAAGAAAATATGACCTAAATTGTTTATTGTTTTCCTCTACACTGTAAGTGACATAAAGCAGAAATGTGCCCTACTTTTCTAGGACAGTGCCTGGCCCGTAATAGTTGTTCAATATATATTTGTATAATGAATGGATATCCACAGTCGATGGGATGTATGAAAATGAACACTTATACACTACAGTGGGGAATGTCAATCAATAAGGCCATTGTCCATGTTTAGCGAAACTTTGATCTGGCAATTCTGCTTCCAGGTATCTTCCCTATAGAAATGCCTAAGCAGAGACACAATGGTATGTGTAAAAAAATGTTCATCACAGTGTTGTTCATAACAGTGGAAAACTGGACCAAACCCAAATGTTAGTAGGGAAAGAGTTAATTGAATTATGGTTCATGTACACTATGGGACATTAATACTATGTACCCCTTCACAAGAATGGCTGCCAGAAAGGGCTCCAAGATGCATTGGTTATTTGAAAAATAAAGAATTGCAACATTATACACAGTTAAAACCCAATGTGTTAACTGCTGGTTGGAATGCAATCTGGGCAGCCACTCTGGGAAACAGTATGGAGGTTCCTCCAAAAATTAAAAGTACAACTACCCCACGACCCAGCAATTGCACTACTAGGTATTTATCCAAGGGATGCAGGAGTGCTGTTTTGAAGGGGCACGTGCACCCCAATGTTTATAGCAGCACTGTCAACAATAGCCAAAGTATGGAAAGAGCCCAAATGTCCATCAATGGACGAATGGATAAAGAAAATACGGTATATATATATATGTGTGTGTGTGTGTGTGTGTGTGTGTGTGTGTGTGTACACACACACACACACACACACACACACAATGGAGTGTTACTCGGCAATCAAAAAGAATGAAATCTTGCCATTTGCAACTACGTGGATGGAACTGGAGTGTATTGTGCTAAGCAAAATTAGTGAGAGAAAGACAAAAATCACATGACTTCACCCATATGAGGACTTTAAGACACAGAACAGATGAACACAAGGGAAGAGAAGCAAAAATAATATAAAAACAGGGAGGTGGACAAAACATAAGATACTGTTAAATATGGAGAACAAACTGAGGGGTGCTGGAGGGGTTGTGGGGGGGGGAACAGGATAAATGAGGAAGGGGCATTAAGGAAGACACTTGTTGGGATGAGCACTGGGTGTTATACATAGGGGATGAATCACTGGAATCTACTTCTGAAATCATTGCTGCACTATATGCTAACTAACTTGGATGTAAGTTAAAAATAAAAAAAGTAAAAAATAAACATTTAAAAAATCATTACTAAACAGATGAGGTTACTATAGTTAAAACTCTGAATCCAAATGTTACATGCTCTATTGTAAAAATGCACACGGTATTAGTTAAATATACTTTCCCTTCTATATATTTTTGTATCTTTGGCCAAACTCCCCAAGTAAAGTTTTGGTTTATGATTTTGTGCCCTAAAACAAAAATGTTTATATTTTATGCTATAAAGTATTGTTTAATGTTTAATTATCTTTGAGAGAGAGAGGGAGAGATAGAGCATGAGTGGGGGAGGAGCAAAGAGAGAGGGAGACACAGAATCAGAAGCAGGCTCCAGGCTCTGAGCTGTCAGCACAGAGCCCGACATGGGCTTGAACTCACGAACCGCGAGATCATGACCTGAGCCAAAGTTGGACGCTTAACCCACTGAGTCACCCAGGTGCCCCTGTATTTTATATTATAAAAGGAGGAGGGGGGGGAGGGGGAGGAGAAGGAGGAGGAGGAAGGGGAGGCAGTAAAGAGCAGAGAACATCAGCAAAGAAGCCAAAGGCCCAGTCACCTGTTTCTGTCAGCTTTCATGAACACATACTGTGTGGTGGACACTTCTGGTCCAGCTTATATGTTACTATTTGTCTGTGGCCAGGGGCTCTACCAACTGAGTTCATCTGGCAAATTAATGACCTTCTAAATCTTTTACGTCATTGTGAATAGAAAAAGAATTGTGGGGCGCCTGGGTGGCTCAGTCAGTTAAGTGTCCAACTTCAGCTCAGGTCATGATCTCACAGTTGGTGAGTTTGAGCCCCGTATTGGGCTCTGCACTGACAGTGCAGACCCTGTTTGGGATTCTCTCTCTCCCTCTCTCTCTGCCCCTACCCCACTCACTCTCTTAAAATAAATAATAAATAAACCTAAAAAAAAAAAAAAAGAAGAAACCCAATGTGTTAAACTATTATGTACATGTAAATGTATATATGAAAAATACTATGTAAAAACTAAAAAGACTATTATCTGTATATGCACATACCTGTTTATAAATACATGGTGGGAAAGATACATCTGAATGTAACAGCGGGGAGGAGATTGGGAAGTGGTAGGGGTACTCTTTACATGCTTTTGTGTGTGTGATTTCTTTATAAGGGCACATTTATGCATTACCTATATAAGTATTTTAAATTATGCATGGAAAACCCTATAAAGAATCATGTGGTAATAAGGAATGGTGGAAATTCATCTTTCTCCAAACTCTGGAGGTTTCCTTTTTATAGATAAGATCTGGTATCGTGTCAAGTGATGCAGAAAGCAGCAGGTCTCAGCAGGTACCACGAAGCTTTCAGCCATAGTCTCTGGGTTGGGTTCTCCTTGGGCTGGTTGGAGAATGTTTGCTCACACCTATCCAGGCTAGAGAACCAGCTTCTGTCATGTTTTTGTCCATCCTAAGCTCAAGTAGTTTGTTGTGGCTAGAAACCTTGTTCTGCCTCTGTGATGAAAATACCAGGGCACCTGGGTGGCTCAGTTGGTTAAGCCTCTGACTCTTGACTTTGGCTCAGATCATGATCTCACAGTTCATGGGTTCAAGCCCCACATCAGGCTCTGTGGTGAGAGCACAGAGCCTGCTTGGGATTTTGTCTCCCTCTCTCTCTGCCCCTCCCCCACTTGGTCTCTATCTCTCTCTGAAAGAAAGAAAGAAAGAAAGAAAGAAAGAAAGAAAGAAAGAAAGAAAGGAAGAAAGAAAGAAAGAGAGAAAAGAAAGAAAGAAAAGAAAGAAAGAAAGGAAGGAAGGAAGAAAGAAAGAAAGAAAAAGAAAGAAAGAAAGAAAGAGAAAGAAAGAGGCAGCTGGCTTTGATTGCCAGGACAATAGTCAACGTTGAACCAGCTTATGAGGACCACAGTGCTCGCCTGAAAAAAAGGAGGACTGTATTCTTCTAGGGACATGGCTGGGTAGATCACATTGAAACCAGAAGTTATATTCTTTCTGTTAGCTCTGTGGTGAGAGACAGAGGAGGAGATGTAAAATCTGTTTCTGGCACACTGGTGGGTGTTTGTGCGTGTGTACATTTCCTGGGTGCGTTGTGTGTTCCCTTTTGTTAACACGTTAACGGGCCTGTTCCCAAAGTGAGATCAGGCCTGCGGTGTGCCCAACCAGCGGCTGGCTGCTTTCCTTGCTCCCAGCACTTCCTGAGGGCCACCGGATACAGGCCCTACAGACTTTGCTTCTTCATTTTTAAAAGGTGCTCAGCCCAAAGGGTCCAGTCTCAACAGCTGGAAAAGACTGGACAAACCACCTCTCCTGGGTTTCTGGCTGTGGAATAATTTTCTTTCATCTCTGAAGACCAACATGCCATGTCTGTGTTATTAACGAACTAGTGCTTTTGGCGGGGTCACAGGATGGGAGAATTGCCCACAGAGGTAAAAGAAACATCAGCATTGATGCTGTCGCTCAGGCATCAGCCCTTGTCTATTCATCCAGCAACTATTTATTGAGTGTCTGTGAAGTGTGAGTCACTGTGTTATGTGAATGTGACAGGCATTGTTTCTGCCCTCAGGTCCTGCAGTGAGTGGGGGAAAACACCTTTATAAGTAGGCAATCACCATAAGTACACCATAAGCTGTGATGGACTAAGTGCAAGGTGCAGTGGGAGAGGCACTTAATCCAGAATTGGCAGGGAAAGGCTCCCTGTAGGAAGTAAAAGAAGAGCCAACAAAGAATTCAGCTGGAATTAGCTTCACTACCCTCCTCTTTGTCTGAAGGCTATTTATTATCTCTTTTGTTTCATCTGGAAACTTTTGGGGATTTTTTTCAAGCCTTAATAGCTGATTCTGTCCGACTCACATTGAGAGATTCGTTTATCTCGTTCATAGCCCTTAGCAATGTCTGCTCTTACACCTTTTGTTCACTCTATTATCTGTGTCCTCCAAAGAATAAGCTCCTTAAGGGCAGGCTTTTTCCTGTCGTGCTCACTGACCTTTCCCTGACATCTAGAATACTGCTTGGTACATGGTACCTGCTCAAAAAGTATTGTTGCTGATTAAAGAAAGTTTTCTTTGTCATACTCTTTTGTTTGGTTGTTTTTTGTTTTGTTTTGTTTCGGTTTTGTTTTTTTAGTTTTGAGAGAGAGAGACAGAGAGTGAGCAGGGGAGGGGCAGAGAGAGGGAGACACAATCTGAAGCAGGCTCCAGGCTCCAGGCTCTGAGCTGTCAGCACAGAGCTGGACACAGGGCTCGAACTCACCAATGGCAAGATCATGACCTGAGCCAAAGTCAGACACTTAACCAGCTGAGCCACCCAGGAGCCCCTCTTTCCCTCTTTGTCATACTCTTGATGAGACTTTGTGCATCATGAAAGTTCTTTACAAATAACTGGCTGCAGAAAGGTAGCAGCCTGGTGTGTGTGTGTGTGTGTGTGTGTGTGTGTGTGTGTGTGTGTGTCCAAGCAGCCTTTTTTGAGAGATCCGCTCCTCATCCTGAATAGGAATATGGCTAGAAAAGCACTTCCAGCATCATCAGCCAAATCCTATCCAAGTACTCCTGATGTTTTAATCAGGGCTCATTCCACTACAAGACACAAACCCAGAAGATCATGAAAAGCAACCACGGGCTGGAAGTGCACCTGGCCTCCCTGCGAACTAGAATCAGGAAAGACGGGACCACAGCAACTGCCTTGTTTCCCTCTCCCCCGTCTCCCTCCCTCCCTGGTCTTGGCTTCCCGCTGCCTGTCCTCGTGTGACTATGTCTGACTATGACCCTCCTTGCTGACTTTACTTCTACGGGGCTGCCCCCAAGTGGCACCTTCAGTCCCTGACCTTCCAGGTTGGTTGCAGATAGATAGTTAACCCAAATCCAAATTGCTGGAAGAGAATCAGACTGCTATTCTCTAGGTCAGCTGTCTACCCCCAGTCCAGTCAGTCTGCTGTGGCCCAGGAGGCAGGGATACTTTCCTCTTCAAAACCAGAGGGAGGACAGTGGACAGAAGGCAAGGAAATGATTAGTGGAAAAAATGACTGGCACCTCTATTGACATTCACTGTACGATTTGCCTTCTAGAATGAAGTGCTGGAGAATGTTGGGCCCCCCCCTCCCCCGGATCACTGGACCAGGAGGTAACAGAAGTGGGGCCTGTCTAGGGCTCCCCCCACCCCCTTCACCAGAGGCTACCCCCACACAAAATTAATCAGTGCCCCAGCCACATCTCCCCTCCCCTTATCACCTCTTGGGCTTTGTTGAGAGGCTGGAGATGAGGGCGAGGCATCTGGTGCCCCCACAGCCCCATTGCTTTGGAGACCAGAGGCGATCGAGGTGCTTTCAGCCAGAAAAATATAATTTAAGGGCTTTGGCATCTGGCTGGGAGCAGAGAGCTGTGTTGCCATGGCGATGCCTCGCTTCATTTAACAGCAGCATATCGCCGAGTTTGGTCACATCCACACTCAGGCACATACAGCGCCCCGTGAGCAGCAGCCCCCACGACTCGCACACACAGTCCTCTGGCAGAAATCCCTCTGGGGGAGCAGGGCCCATTCCCAGCACCCTCCTCGCCGTCACAGACACCCACACTCACACCCTTCCCTGCGACACCTCGGCCAATCACGCAGATGCCAGCAGCACCCCCAGACGGCACAGAGGGCCCGTGGGGGGCCAGATGAGTGCACGCCCTCTGCGACGGGCCCCCGGAGGAGCCCGCTGGGGTCCATGTGCTTTCCGGCGTTCCCGACGCACGGCCCAGTCTCCGTCTCCTTTATAAGCCCCCCTTTGTGTCTCATCTCCCACCCGTTAACCGTGGCCGAGGGGGTAGGAAAGGGGGGCGGAACGGTGGTGGCCCTGGTGCAGACCCGCGTCTCTGTCTTCTTGAGAGGAGAGGGGTGAGGCCAAAACCCTGCAGGGACTTAATCCAGGAGCCCCTCAGCCACGGACGTCCTGTTTCTGCCCCGCCCCTTGACGCGGAGTGGCGGACTGGGCCGACTGGAGCGGGGAGATACGAAGGCCCGGGGATGCTCACTGGACGCCGTTTGGAGCCGCGAAACATCTGAAGCGGGCTGAACGCCCATCAGTAAGGCGTAGGTGCAAAAATGGCGGCACCCAACAGCGTGCTCTGCGGAGGCTCGCGAGTTGCGTGGCCCGTGTGTATCCACACGGAAGTACGTGGGCGCGTGAAGTGTCCTCGCGCTGCTGTGTTTCAGTTCACGGACTTACGTACACAGGGGTGTCTGTAACGCGCCGGGAGCGGTCTGGGAAGAGGGGATGGGGGAGGGCTGGTGGGGCGGTTTCAGTTCTCTTGCTGCGTGACAACACCCCTAGAGCGAGCGACTCAAAACACCCAACAGCACATTCTTTTCCCCACCTCCGCGGGTCAGCCCGGTCACTCCCGCGCTGGGGGCCGCTGAGCTCTGACCCAGCCGCAGCGATGGGTACTTGGTGGCCTGTGGCCACCGTGGGCTGCACCTGCTTCTTCCCGGGGGCCCCAGGCAGCGTTCCTGGGGCCGTGAGAGGAGAGGCAGAAACCTGCTGAAGGCAGAGGCCTGGCACGTCTGCCACCGCCACGTTCTGTCAGAGCAAGTGCCAGGGCAGCCCACTTTCAGGGACGAGGAAACAGGCCACCTCTTGACGAGACGAATGGCAAAGTGAGCTGGGCAGCTGCGTTGGGATGGGAAGAATTTGTAAACAGCCACGGGCACCTTCCGCTTTTTACTCTGTATAATTCTGAACTTAGCGTTCATGTGTTCCTTAAACATGAGCAGGAAAAGGTAAATCCAAGAGGCATATGAAAGAATGACGAGGACTTGGTTGATGCATAATTCAGATGGAAAAATCAAAGATGACCTCAAGGTTAGTGGTAAGCTTTTTTTTTTTTTTTAAGTAATCTCTACATTCAGCATGGGGCTCGAACGCACAACCCTGAGATCAAGAGTTGCGCTCGTGCCCTGAGCCAGGCAGGCAGCCTACAAGCTTTTTTTTTTTTTTTTTTCCAATCAACTGAGGAAATGAAGACTGGAATATCCAAAGCTAGAGATGTGGCAATGTTGAGTAGTGAAGAGCTTGAATCTCAGAGAAAGAGTGAAAAAGAGAAATTGTTGTTACTCCACTAGATTGCCAACAACCACAAATAATTATAATCAGACTTTGAAGGAGCTGTGCATAAGAAACATGTACGAGGGAGGGGAGGGTGGGTGATGGGTATTGAGGAGGGCACCTTTTGGGATGAACACTGGGTGTTGTATGGAAACCAATTTGACAATAAACTTCATATATTGAAAAAAATAAATAAAATAAACTTTATATAAAAAAAGAAACAGATGTATGTATTATTACTCAGCTATCAGAAAGGATGACAGGATTTTTCATTCTCTTCTGGCTCTCTGCCACCGCTTGCTGGTTGTGAAATACTTTCCGGGGCACCTGGGTGGCTCAGTCAGTTAAGCGTCCAACTTCGTCTCAGGTCATAATCTCACAGTTCGTGAGTTCGAGCCCTGCATTGGGCTCTCTGCTGTCAGCTCAGAGCCCACTTTGGATCCTCTGTCCCCCTCTCTCTCTCTCTCTGCCCCTCCCCTGCTCACACGTGCTCTCTCTCAAAAATAAATAAACATTAAAAAAAAAATACTTTCTAGAACAACATTCCCACCAGTAAAAGGGATTGATTCTCCCGATAAGATCTTTGTGAAAAAAGAGTCATGATTTCACATTTATACAATATTCCTGCAGAGGCGGTTTGGCCCATCGGCACTGGTCATCTAACGAAACAGTACTCCCAGGAAAAACGGGCTCACCTAAAGAGAAAACAAAACTTCGGTCTCAAAATGACAAGTTTGAAGCATCGTGCTTGAAGCATCTTGCTCATCCTGCTCTGTTAATTTTGGGAAGAATACACATGCGGGCGTCCTTGACCCATACCTTGTTTCTCTCCTAGTCGAGTAGAAATTCTCCCGTCCAGGTTTTTATTCCCCCTCTAGAACCTTCTGTGAGGGGCGATTTGTCTCTACCAAGTGTTTCTTTTCTTCTTTTTTTTTTTCAAATCTGTTTTAATGTTTATTTTTGAGAGAGAGAGAGACATGGAGTGTGAGCAGGGGAGGGGCAGAGAGAGAGGGAGACACAGAATCCAAAGCAGGCTCCAGGCTCTGAGCTGTCCACACAGATCCCGACGCGGGGCTCAAACCTGTGAACCATGAAATCATGACCTGAGCCAAAGGCGGACACTTAACCAACCGAGCCACCCAGGCACCCCTCCACCAAGTGTTTCTTAGGACTGCGTGGGTCAGTCTGCCTAAATTCTGGGGTTCAGTATTAGCAGGCTCAGTTGGCAAAAGACTGGCCTCTTGCCACTAATGAAGGTGACATTTCACCGTCCATATTTACTTCTGATTTATTTTTCAACTTACACAAAACCTAAGCAGGAAGTAAGAGTGCTACTTTGAAGTTTGTAGTAGTTATTTATTGCTTCCTAACAAATTACCCTCAACATAATGATGTAAACCGACACATGTGTATTATCTCATACTGTTTCTCAGGGGGCGACTTGGGGTGGTGATGAGGTTGTATGTAGGTCAGGCGCCATCATCGAAAGATTGATCAGGGCTGGGGCACCAGCAGCTTCCAACATGGCTGTTGGCAGGAGGCGTCGGCTCCACCCCACACAGGCCTCTCCACAGGGCTGCCTGAGTGTCCTTTTGACACGGCAGCGGGCTTCTCCCACAATGATCCGAGTGACAAAGGGAGAAAGTCACAGTGCCCTTACGACCTAGCTCCCAAAGTAGCACATCCACACTTTCAAGTCGCTGACAGGCTGGCCCAGAAGGGGAATTAGGCCCCATTTCTTCAGGAGAGTGTCAAAGACTGTGTGGATCTTTCTTAAAACCACAGAGCGCTCCACAGAGGAAAAGTGACTCAGCTCTCTCACATAAGAAGCCAGTCAAGAGCTGGAGAAGGACAAGTCATTCATTCAAACAGCTTTTATTGAAAACCTACTAACTGCTAGACTCCCTGCCAGATGTTGTGTATAAAGGCAGAAATAACACAAGGTTACTTTCACTCAAGATGTGGTTCAAAGAGCACACATCCTTGGGGCCCTCCTTTGGCCCCGTCCCTCCCTTAGAGACCAAACGAAGTACCTTCTTAGAGCCCTTGACCCCCTTGTAAGCCGTGCTCTGAGTACACAGGACCCCAGAATTCTCTTCTCTAATGACCCAAGCCTCTCCTGGGGTCTGTCGTCAGGTTCATTTTTCCACCAGTATGTGCACCCCTGGGCTATTTGTGGGCGTGTGGACAAAACTTGGCCATGCAGGCTGGGGCGTCCACACACTTGGAGTGGGCCAGAATCAGGAATAGGGAGACAAGGAGGGTGAACAGGGAGGGAGATGAAGAGGTCAGTTAGTTGTGAGATGCATGGAAATCAAGGTTCCCACGGCACGTCTTTTCTTTTCTTCTAAACTTGCCCAGTGCCTTTGTTTGTAACCTGGCAAGTCTACCCCAGCCTAGGTGAGGGGCTCATGTGAGTCAAGGTTTGGTTGCCTCCGTGGCGCCCCTACTCAGCCACCAGGGACCAGCAGCCCCACAAAACGGGCTAGTGTGGTGCCACTTCTGAACCCAGGCCTCCCTCTAGTGACCAGTCTGGGCACAACAGCCAGGGGCTCCTGGCCACTCTACAGAATGGACAGCTCTTCCAGAACCTACTTTTCTTTTCTTTTTTATTTAAAGTTTATTTACTTATTTGGAGGGACAGAGAAAGAGAGAGAGAAAGAGAGCAAGTAGAGGAGGGGCAGAGAGAGAGAAAGGGAGAGAGAGAACCCCAAGCAGGGGATGTGAGGCCCACCGCGAGACCATGACCTGAGCCGAAATCAAGAGTGGAATGTTTAACCGACTAAGCCACCCAGGCACCCCCAGAACCTACTTTTCGAAACATATATCTGATTCTGTTATTCTTTGCTTAGAAACCTCAAAAACACAGCAAACTCTCTCATACCTCCCCACTCCACACACCCTGTGCCTTCAAGGGAAAGATAAAGCCCAAGCCCGTTGGCCTGGTTTACAAGGTCTTTCTCAAGTTCAAGCCAGCCTACATTTCCAGGGCCACTGAAAGCCAGCTTCTCCCTCTCTCCCTCTCCCTCTCTCCCTCTCCCTCTCTCTCTCTCTCTCTCTCTCTCACACACACACACACACACACACAGCCACCACCTTCAACAACACACCATATATTTCCTTGCCTTACTTCTTTTGCCGGCAATAAACTGCCCACCTTTGTCCACCAAACAAACTCTTACTCCTCCATAAAGACCCACTTCACACCTCTGTGGCTTTGTTCGCCCCCTGAGGGAGAATCCCCGGCCCCTCACAGGATTCCCCTGAGCACTTGTGTACGGAACAATAGCCAACACTGAGCGCGTAATGCCAGTCCCTGTGCTAAGGGCTCCAGAGGCAGTCTCTTTAATCCCTACACTAACCCTAACAGCCAGGTGCTAGTTCCATCCCCATTTTACAGATGGGGAAGCTGAGAGGAGCCGGGTCAGGTCATGTGCCCATGGTCACACAGGCAGCAAGTGAAAGAGGCCTGTGGTCACGAGTGCCACCCCCTCAACCGCAGCTCGTAGACAGACGTCCTTCTTTCCTGCCTACAAGCTCCTCCGAACAGAAGGCCTGTTCTCTTGTCTCCGAACCCCCAGCATGGAGCATGAGGCCCCCTGTGCCTGGAAAGCACTCAGTTGATTACCCAGATCGAGTGGCAGACAGGAAGGGCTGGTGCTGCCTGCTATGCTTTTTCTCCCATCTAAGGCTAAAAATCTTGTTCCGGACTCAGAGCCAGTCACACGCTCCGGACAAGTGAGGCCAGAAGCTGTGGGCAGAGTTCACAGATTCACTGAGGATAAGAAATAGGGTCTAACTTGGGGCTGGTTGCCAAAACAACTGATCCTTAATTCCCCCGTTTCTCAATTAATTCACCCCAAACTGGCCAGCACCCTCCGGGTTTGCACCCACGTACCCTGCTGCTCCTGAAGGACTGCCTGCCGTCCTCCCCTGCTGGCCCCACCAGCCTTCCCCCTTCCTCCCTCTGTCCTTTCCCCCATCCTCCCTGCCTTCCTTCTCTACTCTCTGTTCTGTAAGCCAGCCATGAGCATTAAACAGACACTCTTACCCACCTGCAGTGCTCCAGCCACGAGGCTATATCCATTCCTTCTCTTTTTTCTTCAAAATGGAACTACAGGACCTTTTTTTTTCCTTCCTGATTATGAAAGTAATAGTCTTGTTGTAGGAAAAAAATGCAAACACAAATATTTAAAGTAGAAAGTAAAAGTTGTCAGCCATCCCACTAAAAGAGAACCCCTGTTTTCAATTTGGTTTATGGCATTCCAGATTTCTGTGGGTGTGTGTGTGTATTCACTTCGTTTTTAGTCTGATTCATAAGTAAAGACTTCTCTCTCATGGTCATTTTATTCCAGCAGTCCTAGGTTAAAGTGATCATGTTGCGGGGCACCTGGGTGGCTCAGTCAGTTAAGCATCTGACTCTCAGTTTCAGCCCAGGTCATGATCTTACGGTTCGTGAGTTTAAGCCCTGCATTGGGCTCCACTCTGATGGTGAGGACCCTGCTTGTGATTCTCTCTTTCTCCCTCTCTCTCTGCCCCTTCAGCACTCTCTCTCTCTCTCTCTCTCAAAATAAATAATATAAACTTAAAAAAAATATATATATATATATACATATATATATATATATATATATATATATATATATATATATATATAAATAATCTCTTGGAAAAAAATGACCATGTTGCTGCAAGGTTTTGGTCAAGAACTATCTAGATTCATCCCCAACAGAATTCTCTAACTTCAGCTGGAGAGAACTAAGACTAGGGGATATTGGAACATTTGGTTCTAGAAGATTCCTGGGCTCCTTAATACCTGGTCATAAAAAGTCTGTGTGGAAAGTGCCTTTCACTAAGTATGCCAAAGGAAGTCTTCTTACACTACCTCCTCAGAGCAAGGCTTCTACTTGCTCAGATTTCCATAACGAAGGGAGCCCTTTGGCATGGTATTTCCCCTGTAATAATGAAGAGGAAAAGGAGGAGCCAGAGGAAGCGGAAAAAGAGAAAGAGGAAAAGGAGGAGGAGGAAGAGGAGGAGGAGAAGGAAGGCAGAGGATGTGCAGTACTGGAGGAAGGAGGGAGAGAGGAAGTCACCTCAGCAGGCAGCAGGCTTTAATTCACTCGTGAGCACTGACTGAGGAGCTGACACATGGTTCCCTCTCCCCGGAGCTCACTCGCACGCAGGCTGTGGGAGTAATCTCTCTCCTCCAGGCAGTGCGGAGACACCCAGGTTAGAGCACGCCGCCTAAGGCGAGATGCCAGACAGGTGTAGAGCAGAACTTGCGCTCCACTGGACTGAATCGTGTGACCAAACTCAGAAGAGACTGAGGCAGAAAGGCCAGGAGAGCACTTTATTTTTTTTTTAATTTTTTTTAAACATTTATTTATTTTTGAGACAGAGAGAGAGCATGAACAGGGGAGGGTCAGAGAAAGAGGGAGACACAGAATCTGAAACAGGCTCCAGGCTCTGAGCTGTCAACACAGAGCCTGACGCGGGGCTCGAACTCACGGACCGTGAGATCATGACCCGAGCCAAAGTCAGACGCTTAACTGACTGAGCCACCCAGGCGCCCCTAGGAGAGCACTTTAATTGTTTTCTGATAAGAAATAAAAGTTTTAAACGGATTGCCCAGCTTTTACTGGGCAATTACTTGTGTTTGAGGATCAGCACGTTCTCTCCCTGCGGGCTTATGATGACAAATGAAAGTAATCATATATAAATAACACTAATAACAGTACAGTTACTCTTTGTTGAGTAACACGATGTGCAGGGTACGGTCCTGAGCGTGTTGTCTTCATCTTTGCATGTAAATCTCTACCACTCTGCAATGGGGGTACTTTATCCCCACTTTGCAACGGGGTTCAGAAATGTTTAGAGCAAGTAAGTGCGGGGGCCCAGGATTCAAACCCCATTCTGCCTGCCTCCAAGACCCACCCTCTGAATGTGCCACCACCTCTCCTTCCTCTCCAACCACCTGGGAAACCTGCAATGTGGACTCAAAGCAAGGGGCTTTAGGTGGAGGCTCAAACACAGCTCAGGCGTAACTGGGACTCCTTGGAGCCGGTCTCAACACCACGACGCACCACTAGGAAAACACAGATTTGACACCAACGTCAAAAGCCTGTTTTCCTGAAGGTTTTATGAAAAGGAGATCGAAGAGGTTACACATCACAAAACTGGCTAAATGTCCTGTCTCCACATCTCTCTTCCGCAGCATCCTGCCCTCCAGTGGCTGACCTCCCGCTCTCTGCTCCCTCCCACATGCCCTATTTTGGGACTCCTCCTCTTCCTTTTCTCCAGATTTCTCCTCTCTCTTCCGAGATCTTTACCCTGGTCACCTGCCTCAGAGATCACAGATTTACAACCCCAAACAGGGCCTACAAATGTGCTTACTTGGCTTACACCGTATTTCACAATTTTGAATTAGTGTCAGTATTTAAAACTGGCAGATTTCACATACAAGTTTGATTTGCAACTTAAAAAAAGTTGTTTTTGTTTTTTTTTTTTTCTATATAGCAACAGCTGGCTAGGGCCAACCAGTAGCTGTCTCTTTTAGAAGCGCAGGTTCTCCAGCTTCCCAGTCTCCTCCCTTTCTGAAGCCTGCTGACACTGCTGGAAGGTTCGTTGCTCATCCTTTTGACCACCTAAGTGATCAGCCTGGCACCTCCACATATTGGAATTTCCAAGACTTCTCTGTTTCTTTATTTGGATTCCGTGGCATGATACCCACCAGACTTCAGAGCAGTCCTTGGGGTGGATTTTCCTACCAGGTCTGTGAATGTATTTAAACACCCTGTAAACGGGACCCTGATTAGGAAGACTGTAGTTTGGCACTGTTTTTTTTTTTTTTTTTTAAGTTTACTTATTTATTTTGAGAGAGAAAGAGAGAAAGCATGAGTCAGGGAGGGCAGAGAGAGAGGGAGAGAAAATCCCAAGCAAGTTCCACACTGGCAGCTCAGAGTCCAATGGGGGGCTCGAACCCATGAACCGTGAGATCATAACCTAAGCTGAAGTTGGACGCTTAACCCACCAAGCCGCTAGTTTGGCATTGGGTCTTATTGAAAATTCCAGGCCTGGGCACATGAGATTATCCAAGTGGGTGCACCCTGGAACACGTGACCTCTGCACTCTATTGAATGCTGAAGGTCAGGTGTATCTCCTAGAGACATGCTTTTGTCACAGGGCTAAGAATCAGCTGGGCAATAAAAAGTGAATACTAAACTCATCACATGGGGAGAATGTCCAAAAGTAGATACTTTAATGCTTGGTTTCAGATGGATACTTCTAGCTGACTTTTATATTTATGAGTACTGATAAACTCAGTGCTTAGTGATCCAACTTTGAAACAAATTTTCTCACTTTTATTTCAAGCTTGGTGACTCATGTAATTAGAGAGCTTGAGATTGTCAGGTGAGTTTTTATCATTTCTAAGGATTTTTCTGTTAATCCAGATTTCTGCAGTGTTTTGCTATGATAGACTGTATTGTTCTTTACAAGTATTCACTGCTTCCCCCTTGGATGGGATTATTTTCTTGCCTTGTTGACCTCAGGCTTGACCATGTGATTTGTTTGGGCCAATAAGATGTGAGTGGAAGTAATATAGGCCACTTCAGAAACAAAGCTCTAAGAACTAGCAGATGTAGGGATGCCTGGGTGGCTCAGCGACTTGACTACCCAACTCTTGATTTCGGCTCAGGTCATGATCCAGGGTCGTGGGATCAAGCCCCGCATTGGGCTCTGTGCTGAGTGTGGAGCCTGCTTGGGATTCTCTCTCTCTCTCTCTCTCTCTCTCTCTCTCTCTCCCTCTCTCTCCCTCTGCCCCTCTCCCCTGCTCACACTTTCTCTCTTTCTCTAAAACAAAAATAAAATAAAAATAAAAACTAGCAGATGTTCACCATGGTTCTTTCTTCTCTTGGCCACAAGGAGGATAGCTATGCACTGGAGAGAAGGCAACATGTAGTAGAGTCTGCCCCTTGCCAGACACTGAGCAAGTGAGAAATAAACCTTTGTCACATGACTGAAATGTTGGGATCATTTGTAATAGCAGCCTAACCTAACCTATCCCGACCAAGACATGTACAAACAAACCAAACATGCTAACTCTGATGCTGAGGCTGATAGCATAATAGGTTTCAGTAATCCTAACTTTTTCTATTTATCAAAATGATATATACCCTCTCATTGAGAAGTAAATGCCATAAATTTAAACTTATAAGTTTATAATATATAATAAAATTTTCTGTCTATATAATATGATACATAAAAGTACAGACATATATATATGTGTGTGTGTGTGTGTATATGTGTGTGTGTATATATATATATATTCTGGTATGATCTGGTAACCACATTCTAACAGGCATATTCTTTCTTGAGCAAGATCAACAGTTCCAATTAGGCTACTGTGTCAAGTTCTGTTAATCTGGAAGGCACTCTGTGTCTTTAAGGTGGTTGTACATACCTTGGCTCAAATCCATTATGAGTGAAGTATTTTTAATTTATTTTAGTGACACATATATTAAATGCATACCAGAGTATAATGTGATAAATAAATCCTCCCTCCCCCAACCCACAGTACCACTTCACAGAAGTGATCATTTTAAGAGTTTCTCTCTCAGGGCACCTGGATCATTTAAGCATCTGACTTCGGCTCAGGTTATGATCTTATGGTTCATGATTTCCAGCTCCACATAGGCTTAGGGCCTGCTTGGGATTCTCTCTTCTCCTCTCAGCCCCTCCCCCCCCTCAAAATAAGTAAACATTAAAAAAAAGAAAAATAATAAAATATTTTTTATTTTTTTAACCACTTAAAAATGTAGAAAACATTCTTTGCTCTCAGGTTGTACAAAAACAGGCAACAAGTAGAATCTGAACTGTGGGTCATCATTTTCTGTAGGCGTTTTACTCAAGTTCCTGTGATATTTTAGTAGTTGCCCTCTTTCTTTCCTTCTTTGCTGTGTGACACTGAGTAAGTCAATTAACCTCTCTGGGCCTCGGTTCTCTCTCTTTTTTAAAAAATTAAATTGTTTACTTATTTTTTTCAGTTTCATTAAGATATCATTGACATACAGCACTCAGTTTAAGATGAATAGCATAATGACTTGACATACATATCTTGTGAAATTACAGTAATGTTAGTTATCCACCTGGACCTCACTTTTTACCAGTAACCGAGGAGTAGCAGCAGAGGAATGCTTTTGTTTCTTTTTTAAATTATTTTTTATTTTGGGCTCCACACCCAATGTGGGGCTTGAACTCATGACCCCAGATGGAGAGTCGCATGCTCTACCCACAAAACAGAGGAAAACCGTCCAGGCACCAGGGTGAATGGTTTTTTGAAAACCAGCTCTTCACTGAGGATGGGCGGGAGAGCCGCTGCTGGTTTTATTGTTGTTGTTAATCTCTATTATTTGTTTAGGCTTCCAGGTGAAATTTCACGTAAACAAAAAAATTCCCCTCCTACGAATTAGTTTGGTAAATTACTAATTGGCCCAGTGATTCCAAACATTTTTTCCTGCCTCCTTAGTCTACCGGCACAAAAGAAATCCACTAGTTAACACTTCAAAGGGTACAGCCAAAAATGGTGTGAAGGTTACTCTTCTGAAGTACTCCCTTATTGGACGACCGGCACGTTTGTTTATGTCTTGGATCCTTTCTCCCGGACAAAGTTCCACGCACTTACTCATGAACGAAATATTTGCTGAGCACCTTCCCAGTTCAGAGCCCTGCATTGGATGACCTGTAGTGAACCAAGCGGGACCGGTCCCTCCCGGTGGCAAGTGGAAAGTGCCTTCGCAGGGGCCCAGTGCCCGCTGATGCATTATGCAGGAATGCAGAGAAAGCGGGAGGGTGGAAGGGAGAGTTGGATCCAAATCCACCCCAGCCTGTGTGTTCCCAGAATTGTCTACTGTGACTCCACAGCCCTCGCTATCTTCCCGCCCTGACTTCCTTCCTGCGCTTTCCCCGAACACGTCCCCCAGCCATCCTCGTCCTCCCCCTGCCCCTACCGCCAGCGCCTGCGTCTGCGCCTGCGCCTGCGCACTTCTGCCGCCCTACCTTGCCCCGCGCACTGGGGGCAGAGGGGGCTTGAGAATCTCGTGGTTCCCCACGGAGACCGCTGCCCCGCGGCCCGCCCCCGCGCCTTTCTCGGAATTGCTCCGTGCCTCACAGCGCTCCTCCTCCCGTTGTCGCCTGTTTCTGGGCAGGCCACGTGGGAAGCTGGTGACCCTCGGGGCAGCGTTCTGGCCTCCACGCTGTTCTCATCTCTGTACGGAAACAGCATTAATGCTGACCCCAATCTGTTCCAGTAACCTTTTCTCGACCGAAACGTTGCTGCCAGCGACTGCCAGGGTACGCACACAAGCTCACGCTCTCGGTGGGACTTAAACCTAAAATAAGCAGAAATCCTGGTTTTCCCTTCTCTGGGGGTGGGGGCGGGGAGGTTAGAGGCGCGTCCAAGCCTACGCCCCGTTTTCTCAGTGACAGCTTCCAGGGCCACTCCTTTTTTCTTTCTTATTTCTTTCCCTCACTCCTCATTCAAGGAAAGTCCTTGGGAGATTGAATTTTGACTTCTTTGGGGAGGAATTTCCCAGCTACCCCGCCTTGAGTTAGCTTAGCCCTCTCTCAGCTTTTCCACTTGGTGTTGGAATCTGTTCATCTCTCTCATACTGAATGGCCCCTTCCCACCCACTGTCTAACATACTTAACCGCAGCCAGTATGGTAGATAGTTAGGGGTGTCTTTTAGCCCGTGCCTCTCCTTTCCCTGAGAGTCACGCACACGTGGATGGGCCTTTGGCAGCCAGGTTTGAGGGTGTGATTTTGCCCCCAGGGTGTCCAGAGAGTGCCGAAACAACTGGGTCCAGCCTCCTCTCCCTTCTAGACTTTGGAATCGAGCTTGAGATGTAGTCACAGCCTAAACTGGTCTCTTAGATGCAGGAAATGCAGACAGGGAAGGCTTTGCTGTGTGGATGTTGAATCCGTGAAAACTGGTCTGTAGAGAAGAATGAAGAAAGACACAAATTTTCAGACACAAGCAGAGATGAGGCTGGCAGAGAATAAACAACTGACTACGGGTGTGACAACTTTCCAGTTCCTGCTTCCTGTTTGAGAGCGGCTGCCCTTGGCTTCCTTGATAATCACTGCGAATGTGGTATAAGTCTGTAGGAATTAGGATGTATTTGACCGCAAGTAAGAGAGAACCTAAAAGACCGTGGCTTGAACTGCTAGGATGCATTGTTTCCTTAAGCAGTCTGGAGGCAGGTGTAGCCAAGGAGTGGCTTCACCTATATCATCAGCTGTATCATCAAGGACCCACACTCTTTCCATCTTTTGGCTATGCCATTCAGTATGTTGACTTTTCATTCTGTGCTTGTTGCTTCATGGTCTCCATATGGCTGCCATGGCTCCAGATGTCATGTCCTCACATCACTGCATGAAGTAAGAAGGAAGGGAGCTGACGAAAGAGGCTTACTTTTTGTTAATAACGAAAAATCCTGTTTCTTAGAGTCTCCATAGACGTCTCCCTCTTATATCTTGTTAGCTAGAACTGTTTCATATATTTACTCTACCTGCAATATGGGCTGGAAAGCTGAGTGTCTGTCAAGGAAAAGGGAACTGGATTTCCACGATTGTGATTCATGGGTCTAGCAGGGCATCTGCTTCTCTGAGATCAAGGGATTTCTTCCCTGTACCTGAACAAAATTCGCCTTAGCAGGGAGACTACTTCTCTAGGACTCTGCTCCACAAATAACAAGTGGCTGCGTTGTCTGCCCACATTCTAGGCTGTTTTGTATCTTGGTGACTGACTGCTCATGCTGCTTGTTTTGCCCCAAATTTTCTTCCCATCTTTCTTTCACTATTTTTTTCTTGCTTATTATTCCTGGGAGGTCATATATCAATATATATTAGTAGTGGTTTTAATTTCTTTCCTTTTGCTTATATTCTAATTTTCCTGTATTAAATACGTGTTGCTTTTGTAATAGAAACAAACATTACCTAAAAATAAAAATAAGGGGCGCCTGGGTGGCTCAGTCGGTTAAGCGGCCGACTTCGGCCCAGGTCATGATCTCGCGGTCCGCGAGTTCGAGCCCGGCGTCGGGCTCTGTGCTGACAGCTCAGAGCCTGGAGCCTGTTTCAGATTCTGTGTCTCCCTCTCTCTGACCCTCCCCCGTTCATGCTTTGTCTCTCTCTGTCTCAAAAATAAATAAACATTAAAAAAATTAAATAAATAAATAAATAAATAAATAGACTCCAGGGGCACATGGGTGGCTCAGTCAGTTAAGAGCTGGACTTTGGCTCAGGTCACGATCTCACGGTTTATGAGATCAAGCCCCACATCGGGCTCTCTGCTGTCAGCACAGAGCCTGCTAAAGAGCTTCTGTCCCCCTCTCTCTGCCCCTCCCCCACTCATGCTTTCTCTTTCTCAAAAATAAATGTTTAAAATAAATAAAATAAATAAATAAATAAATAAATAAATAGACTCCACTTGGGGGCCCACAAGAGCTGCACCTGGAGTGCCCTAGGTGCTAGGCGCCGGAATGCAGGAAGCCGAGCCTGTGACTTGAGACAAAGCAGTGCACTGGGGAATCACAGGTACTGGTGACCCCTCCTTTGCGCTCTTCCATTGTTTTAAACAACAGCTCAGCGTTTCTGTTGAAATGGCTGATTAATCCCCTTACCAAATGATTGGTTGGCCACACCCCTTGTGTTCTCTCCCAAACATATTTTCTCATTCTTTACAAGATGGATAGGCTGAGAATTTGCAGTCTTTTCAGTTCTGCATCCTTTTTGATGAACAATTTCATCTTTAAATCATTTCTCTTTTCATATATTTTACTTTAAGTAGTCAAGAGGAACCATGTCACTTCTTCAACACTTTGCTTTGATATTTCCTCAGCTAAATATCTAATATTGTCACATACAAGTTTAACCTTCCACAAAATACTGTGATACAAACACAATTCAGCCAAGTTCCTTGCCACTTTATAACAGGATGGCCTTTCAGCCATTGTCCAAAAGCATGTTCCTCATTTCTGTCTGAGATCCCATCAGAATGGTTAATGTTTTGGGGCACCTGGGTGGCTCAGTTGGTTAAGCATCCGACTCTTGATTTCAGCTCAGGTCCATGATCTCACAGTTCGTGAGTTCGAGCCCCTCATCAGGCTCTGTGCTGACAGCAAGGATCCTGCTTGGGATTCTCCCTCTCCCTCTCTCTCTGCCCTTCCCCCGCTTGCACTCTCTGTCTCACTCAAAAATAAATAAACATTTAAAAAAATAGTCAATGTTTTTGTCAACATTCTGTTTATAATTACTTGAGTATTCTCTAACAAGTCTGAGACTCTCTCTACAGCTCTCTTTACTCCCTGGACTCTCACTAACATCACCCTTAAACGTCCATTAACAACAATGTAAAATTTTTGTCACGTACCTGAAAACTTAAAGCCTCTATCCATTAACCACATCCAAAGCTGCTTTGACAATTTAGATATTTGTTGTACCAGCACCCTACTTGTCAGTACCGATTATCTGTCTCAGTCAGTCAAGGCTGCTATAACAAAATATCATAGACTGGATGGTTTATAAACAACCCAAATTTATTTCTCACAGTTCTGGGAAGTCCCAGATCAAGGCACTGGCAGGTTTAGTATCTGATGAAAGCTTGCCTTTTTTTTTTTTTTTTTTTTTAATGTTTATTTATTTTTGAGAGAGAGAGAGAGAGAAAGAGGCAGAGAGAGATGGAGACAGAATCTGAAACAGGCCCCAGGCTCTGAGCTGTCAGCACAGACTCGGGGCCTGAACCCATGAGCTGCAAGATCATGACCCGAGCCGAAGTTGGAGGCTTAACCAACTGAGCCACCCAGGCGTCCCGAGAACCTGCCTTTTCAATGTAACCTCATATGAGGGAAGAGAGGAGGAATCTCTCTGGGGCCTCTCTTATAAAGGCACTAATCCCATTCATGAAATCTCCACCCTCATGACCTACTCACCTCACAAAGGTACTACCTCCTGTTGCCATTGCCTTAAGGATTTGTATTTTAACCTATGAAATGGGGGAAGGACACAAACATTTAGTGTATGGCGCTCTATTCTTCCATTTAGATAAAATTTAGATAATGTAAACTAGTCTATTGTCAGAAAGGGATGGGGAAGGGTAGTGACGGAGGGAGGGATTCCAAAAGGTACTGGGAATCTTTGGAGGCTGACAAGTATTTTCATTATTTGGATTGTGGAGATGATTTCACAGGTGTGTATATATGTGAAAACTCATTACATCTTACACTTAAATATATATAGTTTACATGATGTAAAATGTACATCAATAATGTTATAAAAAAGATTCTCCTGAGGGAGTTTAATAGGATGCTTTAAGTTACGATTAAAAAAAAAAAATCCAGAAGCTCCTGGGTGGCTCAGTCAAGTAAAGTCCGACTTTGGCTCAGGTCATGATCTTCATGAGTTAGAGTACCACGTGGGACTCTGTGCTGACAGCTCAGAGCCTGGAGCCTGCTTCAGATTCTGTGTCTCCCTCTCTCTCTTCCCCTCCCCTGCTCACCCTCTTCCCCCCCTCCCTCGCCTCTCTCTCAAAAATGAATAACCATTAAAAACATTTTTTTAAAAAACCCAACTGGCATAAACAATTACAAATTCTTGACTCAGTATAATTGAAATGTCTAGGAGTAGGCTTCAGGCATGGTTTGATCAGGGCACCACCTCCATATGTCTGTGAGCCAGTCTGTTTGCTTTCTGATGCTGGCTTCATCCTTACATGGGTTTTGTTTCTAGTAGCCAAATAACTACAACAGGTATAGGCTTCACATTCATAGAGCACATCTGGGAGAACAGATAGGTTTCCTTCTCCCAACCATTGAACCCAAATCTCCAGTCTTACTGTGATTGAATTGACTAAGCTGTGTCTGTCGCTAAACCAAACACTGTGGCAAGGACCAGGGCAACAATGAACTCAACTCTAAGGATATGACTCCTAACTGATAAAGGAAAAGTGGAACGGATGAGAGAGAAGCAACCAGTTGAAATGTGAGATGTGGATCGGCAAATCAGTATGGAATGGTCAGCGTGGGGAAAGTCAAGATTGGATTGAAATAGAAGGTGACTCCAAAGATGCCACCTAGAGGATTTGCCTGTGGCTTGTTTGTATGGTATGGCAATTTTCTACTTCTGAATAAACTCTTCTTTTGCTGGTAAAATAAGTAAGTAAATAAATAAAATTGTCATTTATGTTTTTGTTTTTGTTTGTAAGTATGTAGCAGGATTCTCCCACAGAGAGCTGTGACACCGAGGCTTTTTAATTTCCAGGAAGCAACTTTTATTCGTGCTGGCACCTCTCAGTTGGGCTCGTACCCAAAGAACTGAGCACCGAATGTCACATGGCATAGCTTCTTTATACAGTTTCTATTTCTTTGTCTCCCATCTATGGTAACACACATAAACATGCAATCTGATTAAGTCGTCTCAGTTTACAAGGTCATGAGGGATGTTGTCACTTAGGTGCATAGCCAGGTTTCCTTGAAGTTTTCTCTCTCTTTTTTTTCTCTCTCCTTAAGGAGGGGACCCTACCACAAGTAGCCTTCACACCCAATGTGGAGTCCAACGTGGGGCTTGAACTCATGACCCTGAAATCAAGACCTGAGGCGAGAATCCAGAGTCAGATGCTTAACAGACTGAGCCACTCAGGCAACCCATCATTCATGTTTTAAAAGGTGTTCTTGATACAAAACAGAAGTACGCTATATATTTTTTTAAATATTTATTTTTGGGGAGAGTGGGGGAGGGGCAGAGAGAAGGGGACAGAGGATCTGAAGCAGACTCTGTGCTGACAGGCTGACAGCAGTGAGCCGATGCGGAGCTTGAACTCATGAACTGCAAGATCATGACCTGAGCTGAAGTCAGATGCTCAACCAACTGAGACACCCAGGTTCCCCAGAGGTATGCTATATTTTAAAGTGTTAGAGTGACAGGGTCTTACAGTAGATATGAGAAAGTTTCTTTTCTCTGGTTCTCACTGCCTGTCCTAATTCCTGTGCTTTCCAAGACATCTATTTTTTTTTTAAGTTTATTTATTTTGAGAGGGTTGAGGTGCAGAAAGAGAGGGAAAGAGAGAATCCCATCCTTGACATGGGGTTCAAACCTACAGACCCATAAGATCAGGCTCTGAGCCGAAATCAAGAGTCAGACGCTCAACTGCTCAACCCACTGAGCCGCCCAGGTTCCAGGACATCTACTGAGACAACTTATGTGATTTTGGAGATACCCTGGGAGCACAAGCAACAAAGTAGCACATTCTAGGTGCAGGTTAAAATGGCTCTCCCAGACATTAGGCACTGGAAATGACAGGTTTGGGGATTGTGTAAGATAGGAAAATATGTGAGGGAAAGTTAGGAAATATTGAGGGTATGGGCAAGAGCCTCAGAAGGCCATTTTAAAAGAAGTTATTTTCTCCAAGAATATATAGCATTGCCAAATAGATATAAAGAGAGTGATGAAGAAGACAGCAAAGTCTTTAAAGTGTTCTACAATGAAGTAGAAAAGAAATGGCAACCTCACCTTGAATCTATTCCATTTAAAAACTCAGGGCTCCTGGCTGGCTCAGTCAGTACAGGCATGTGACCCTTGATCTCAGGGTCGTGAGTTCAAGTCCCACATTGGGCATGGAGCCTACTTAATAAATAAATACATAAATATGAATAAATAAATAAGCAAATCTCATCACTCCGTAGAATGCATATGACACCCTGGCCCACAATGAATGAACCTTCTACTTTGTGTCATTTTTCTTTTAACTATTTTTTTTTTCTTTTACTGAGGTATCCTTTGCATATAGTACAATTCAATTTATGTCATTTAATTGACAATACAGGGGGGCCTGGGTGGCTCAGTCGATTAAACGTCCAGCTCTTGATTTCAGCTCAGGTCATGATCTCATGGTTCGTGAGTTTGAGCCCTACATTGGGCTCTGTGCTGACAGCATGGATCCTGCTTGGGATTCTCTGTCTCCCTCTCTCTCTCCCCCTCCCCCACTTGTTCTCTCTCAAAAATACACATTTAAGAAAAACTTTTAGAAAATAAAATTGACAATATGTAACATTCAGAGCTAGCATGGTTGTCTGTGAGTCCTTTGTCATCATTAATGCTCCCTTTGGGAATAAAGTCTCAGTTTGTAAAGATGATATTTATATTTTTCTTACACAACCACATACACAGAGTCTGTTTATGAATTGCTGTGGGATGATGATTTGATGAAGATGAAAATAATAAGATACCAACAACTTTAATCAGTTTAAATAAACATAAATCTGGGGTGAATTTTGGAGGCTGGATTTGGGCAGGAGGGAAAGTCTAAAACTGGTGTTTCTTAATAACATCTTCTAAAAATGTTGAGAATCTCCTAGGCATTCTTACCACCTCTTCTTGTTATCATCATATCCAATATGAGCAGTCTATCTGTTTGTTATGCCTGCCCAGCACCCTTTTTTCTGGAAACAGAACCCATCTTTTCTATTTGGGAAACCATTGGTCAGTCACCCATTCTCAGAGCCTGTAGAGCAGAATTGAGGGAATGGGTGGGTATAAGACTCAGGCCTGGGCAATCAATTCAACATCTGCCTGGGGCCTGTGACCTGAGCTGGGTCAATGGGAATTTAGCTAGGATTCTCACTGGGAGTCCAGAAAGGAAGCACTTTTTCTAGGCTGAGATTTTAAAACTGGTAGAATGCAAGCTTGCCAAGCCATAGACCATCTTTACTACCATAGGGTAACCCCTTCTGTGTGAATGAAGCCAACTCAGAGGGGTGCCAAGCCAAGGATAGAGTTGGATTCCTGATGACATCATTTGAGCACATGAATCCTGTCAGATCTATCCCTACTCTTTTTGGTTATGTAAGCCAATAAATCTCTATGCTTAATCCAATTTGAATTCAGTTTCAAAACTTCCAACTCAGGGGCGCCTGGGTGGGTCTGTGGGTTACACATCCAGCTTCAGCTCAGGTCATGATCTCATGGTTTGTGGGTTCGAGCTCTGCATCGGACTTTGTGCTGACCGCTCTAAGCCTGGAGCCTGCTTCGGATTCTGTGTCTCCCTCTCTCTCTGCCCCTCCTCTGCTTGCTCTCTCTCTCTCTCTCTCTGTCAAAAATAAACATTAAAAAAAATTAAAAAAAAAAAAACAAAAAAAACCTTGCAACTTGAAGAGCTTTGACTAATACAACCACCCGTTATCATAATCGTTATCTTCGGCACCACCCCTTCTTCCTGGAGCCAGAAGCAAAAGTCCACTTCCTGAAGCAGAACATCAGATGATTGCGACAGTCAACTGAGTGAATACCCACAGGAAGTATGGAGTGGCAGTGTGGGGTGTGGTGGTTGAGTAGGAGGCTTCGAGGTGCTTCTAGGGCCGAGGAAACATACAGGCAGAGAGCAACCATTGAGACACAGGCTCTAGCTGCCTATTCCTGGAGCATGCATCAATCAGTCTTATCTCCCAGCTCCAACTGCAAATGCCTGTTAGACACAGATTCGAGTCACTCTTCTGGGCTGCTTAGCAGGCAATCAGGAACCACCATTCCTGTTAAAACTTGATATTTGCAAGCAATCATTCCTTTAAACAGCCCAGGCCTCAGCAGAATAATGCAATTCTAGAATAATGCAATTCTAAACTCTTGTCCCAGGGCCTACTCAGTTTTGTGGATGCAAATATTGCCACTAAAAATGGTCCAAAAATGTTATCCAAGATTTTCCAGCAAAAGGAGGGCCAGAAACTCAGGGAGAGAATCAGACTTTTTCACTCACTGTTTCAGGAGTAGTAAAAAGGGAAATACCAAACCCATTTCTTGTAAATCGAGACCATAAGCTCCACAAGGGCAGAGACTATGTTTCTTTCTATCACTGTATTTTTTTTTCTCATTTCCAAGTTTATGCTCTATTTTTGTTTTTTAAAAAAGGAAATTGACATATGTATTTATGAGTACAAAAAGGAAACTGTTTTGCTAGGGAATGGTTTTCTGACAATATCTGAAGCCATGAACATTGAGCATATCACTATTGGGAAGCTATGCAGAGTATTACCATATGGAGTCACTGTTTCACGTGTCCCCTCGGTAAGCAGGTGTGATTCGCATTCTTAACTCCCACCTGCCATGGGTCTCCCTAGGAACTCTGCCACACACAATGTGAAGATAAAACCTGACACTCTTGGGGGAAAATGAGATCTAAAAGGAGCAATAATTCTTCAAAATAACCTGGTAAACGTCAGGATGAGATGTTTCCATCAAGGAGGGTGTTCTGGAAGCCCCTTTCTAAGTCACAGCACCTAACCATAAATTGTCAGGTGATGAGGTCCATACTGGACGACCCAGCAGCCAGCAGTCTTTTTCCCATCAAAACTTAGTCTTTGCCTTTGGTTTTCCATCGATCAAATCTTCTAATCTCAGTTTTTCCAGTGGTTCTTGTTCTGTCAGCTGCCTATCCATTCTGCATTCTAAATAGTCTTTTGGTTCATTTCTGCACAAAGCATTTTCAAATTTACTGTCACAGAGACACTTCATGAATTTCTCTTTAAAGCTTTTACATTCACCGAAGTGATCCAGTGGGAAGCGGCCCCTGTCCAAGGCAGCGGCTAGAAGTTCTTGGACCCAAAATTCGTGACTGTGGATCTCACTATATATATAATTTTTATTTTTTAAATTTTATTTATTTTTGAAAGACAGAGAGAGACAGAGAATGAGCAGGGGAGGGGCAGAGAGGAAGGGAGACACAGCATCCGAAGCAGGCTCCAGGCTCTTAGCTGTCGTCACAGAGCCCAACACAGGGCTTGAACCCACAAACCGTGAGATCATGACCTGAGCCGAAGTCAGTTGCTTAACCGACTGAGCCACTCAGGCGCCCCTATATATATAACTTTTAAAAGTAAACTCTACCTCCAACATGGGGCTTAAACTCACAACCCTAAGATCAAGAGTCACATGCTCTACCAACTGAGCCTGCAAGGCGCCCCTTTCATTGTATTTATAGGGGCGCCTATAGATGTAATAACATGATGTAATAACATGATGGTTAGAAAAAAAGTATTTGTCAAATGACTGGTCAAATATAAAAATGAATGAACGAGCATGAAAAGTTTAGAAAGGAAAAACCAAATGATGATCCCAGGGTCAGAATCAGATAATACCTCTGAGGTGTCCAGCCCTAGTTTTTGTACCAAAGCAGAGAACAACTAAAAGGGCCCCTTTTCCCTTATGATTCTTCTGCAGTCTTTTTTTTTTTTTTTTAATGTTTATTTATTTTTGAGAGAGAGAGAGAGGGGAGGCAGGGTAGAGAAAGAGGGAGACACAGAATCCGAAGCAGGCTCCAGGGTCTGTGCTGTTAGCACAGAGCCCGGCGTGGGGCTCGAACTCATGAACTTCTAGATCATGACCTGAGCCGAAGTCAGGTGTTTAACCAACTGAGGCACCCAGGTGCCCCTCTTCTGCAGTCTTAACTGATTTTCATCATTTCTGCCTGCCCAGTATTGGCTCCCGTTTTCAAGAGGTCCTCAATTTCCTTTTGGGAAATCACCTGTCTTCATTTTGTATCCTCTTGTGGGAAGGGTGAATTTTGGTAAGCAGCTCCCACCATGAAAGGTAAAGGAATCAAATCCTTATGTTTGCCTCCCTTTCAGCCACTCTTTGTATGGACCAGTGTGACCTAAACTCAGCCCATCAGATGCTCTCTCCTAGGACTTTGACTCTTGGGCAAATCACTCAAGGATGAAAAAGCTGGTTGGAGATCATTTATCTTAGTGGTGATACACTTACCAGACAGTCTCTGCCACAAACCCTTGCTACAGCCCTTGCTGCCTAGCCCTATGGAGATTCTCCTTACTCCTGACTTTTTCTAAGCCCTGTCCTCCAGCCTTCAGCCATGCACTGAGCTGCTAATAACCTTCCACTGAATCCCCTTCTAAGTCAGCCAGTGTTAACTTGCATGCATGTGACCAAGACCCCTATCCTATTGTGCAGGCCACCTGCTCCTCCAGCTAAATAGCCTGCCTTCTCTCACTTCAGTTCTCTTTCTAGGCAGGCATTCTGCATGGCCATTTAAAAATGCCATACCGGGGCATTCAGTAGAGCAAGTGACTCTTGATCTCAGAGTTGTGAGTTTGAGCCCCACACTGGGTGGAGAGCCTACTTATACATACATACATACACACATACATACATACAAACAAATGCTATACTGGAAGCCTCCTCCTTCAATACTTCTTCCAAGTGATTGTTATCTGTTCTTTTCATTCCCAAGTTCTATCTCCTTGTAGCAGACAATGATAGGGTTGTCCTTTCTTCTCTGCATTGATTCTTCTTTCTCTGTAACTGGTTCCTCACCTCCAGCAGCTTGGACTTGTGCTTTGGCCACCATGTCTAATGTTTTTGGTCAAGCATTAGACATCTCACCCTAAGCTGGGCCAATTAGATTTCTCTTTCCTGGCATTTTATAAATTTGACCTAGGGAATTTGAAAGGGGTCAGTTGCTGAGAGCTAAGCCTCAGAAGTGGGTTGGTGCTAGGAGGAAGGTCTATAAGTTTCTGTTGCTGATGTTTGGGATTTTTTTCCTGAGTCCCCACACTTCCCTATCATGAGGAGAATTCCAATAATGTACCTTTCTTGACAAAGTTTTCTAATATTGACTTTTGTTAGCCTCAATCATAAGAATCTTAATACAGTCTCCATGTGATAGAAAGCTCCTTGGAGGCAGGGCCAGATTTTCATTCATTTGTCCATTTATTTATTATTCATCAGACATTTCTTGAGCATTTAGTATGTTCCAGGCACTGTACTGGGTGCTGGGAACCCAAAGGTGAGTTAAACAATCTCCTGTACTCAAGGAGCTTGCTCTATGTCTAGTTGGGGGTATAAATATATTTAATCAATCATTTATTCATTTAACAAATAATTCATTTATTAAAAAATGATTGCTAGCACTTACTATTATGTGACATGCCCTGTAAGTAAATGCTTTTCTTATTTCATTCTCACAACAGAGTTATGCTTCATTTTACAGATGAAAGAACTGAGTCACAGAGACGTTAAGCAGCTTTGCTAAAGTCACAAGGCTTCTAAGTGCTGAACCTGGGTCTCCAATTCTGTGTGACTATGGAGCTCTTGCTTCTTCTTCTTTTTATTTGATTTTATTTTTTTATTTTATTATTTTATTTTTTATTTTTTATTTTTGGGACAGAGAGAGACAGAGCATGAACGGGGGAGGGTCAGAGAGAGAGGGAGACACAGAATCGGAAGCAGGCTCCAGGCTCCGAGCCATCAGCCCAGAGCCTGACGCGGGGCTCGAACTCACGAACCGCGAGATCGTGACCTGGCTGAAGTCGGACGCTTAACCGACTGCACCACCCAGGCGCCCCTTGATTTTATTTTTAATGTTTATTTATTTTTGAGACAGAGAGAGCATGCAAGCAGGGAAGGGACGGGTGGGGGGGAGGGGAGGGCAGAGGATCTGAAGCAGACTCTGTGCTGGCAGCAGAGAGCCCAATGAGGGCATGAACTCATGAGCCATGAGATCATGACCTGAACCAAAGTTGGACACTTAACTGACTGAGCCACCTAGGTGTCCCTGGAGCTCTTGATTCTAACCACTGTGTAATCTCCCTCTCAAAAAAAAAAAAAAAAAAAAGAATCCCAAAGAAGTAATGTGACACATGCTTACACAGGTGTGTATAAGTTCACAGTGAAGAAAGAGACTAATTTTGTGAGGAGTTTGGCGTTCAAGAAAGGTTTTACAGTTGATATGGTTTGAGCAATCTTGAAGGAAGGGTTGTAACTCTGGTGCCTAGCCCAGAACTTTGCATATGAACTCAGTAAAATGGTGATGAGGTGGCTTATGCATCTGGAAGGAGCTGTTTTTCTGCTTGCATGGAGCCTGGGGTGTTTCCTACTGCCTTCTGAGGCATCCGTTTTGTGATTTAGCAATGGTGTGCAAGGTTATCAGATCATTTGCATATCATATCATTGATGCTCACAAAAGCCCTGCAATGGGTGCGGAAACTAAGGATAATGTTGTATGACTCGTCCAAGACCACACATGGTGAGTAAGTGGCAGAACAAGACAAGGACCTGTGTCCTGCCCTCTGGAGGGAGGCACTAGCTAACAGGATTCCTCTAATATAGCTGCATTCTTCACCCTTATGCTCCAGTTTTAGTCTTTGTTCTTTCCAGCCTCTGCACCTGAGTTTTTGAAGGTTCTCTCTCCCGGGAACACCGCCCCCTTCTTTCTCATTCTCGGCTCTCCAAATCCTGCTCATCCTTCAGGATTAAGCTCATCCTACATCGTCTTCCCAAGTCTTTTCCAATTCATTCATCCCAATATCTAAGCTTCAATTAAATCCTTTAGCCCTGCTTCCAACCAGATTCCTGCCCTGAAAACTTTCTATATGGGAAGTCTAGACTTGTCACTGCGGTCCAGCTTTCTTCATCAGAACTCCAGCCTTCCGTAGGACTTTTATTGCTGTTTGCTTTATCTATGTACATCTTTTCTCACTATAATGTAAGCTCCATGAGGTGCAAAACACATGCTTTTCTTCTTCTTTTTTAAAAAATATTTATTTATTTTTGAGAGAAAGAGAGCACAAGCAAGGGAGAGGCAGAGAGAGAGAGAGAGAGAGAGAGAGAGGGAGACAGAGAATCTCAAGCAGGTTCCACACTGTCAGCACAGAGCCTGACATGGGGCTTGAATTCACCAACCATGAGATCATGACCTGAGCCGAGACCAGGAATCACACAGTCAACCAACTGAGCCACCCAGGGGTCCCCACATGCTTTTCTTTTAGCCTCATACTTCTGTCACAAACTTATATTCTTTGGGATCACAGTGTTTGTTAACTCAAAGAAGAAAACTCTCTGCCTATCTGCTGTTAGATTGTTCAGCTCCTAAACCACACAAAACTGATACCTTGTCTATCCCTTTTCTAAATATGGGGTAGGGGGGGAATGCAGGGGCTCTCATAGGCCCATTCAGCAGTTAAAAATAACCAACATTGAATGAATTTTTACCCATGGCCATGTCTTATACAAAATACACTACATATATTAACTCAAATCCTCAGGACAACTATTATTGTCTTCACTGAACAGATGAAGATATATAGTGGTCACTCAGCTAGTAGTAAGTGGTGCAGCCAGGATTCAAACCCAGACCACCTCCAGAGCCCATGCTCTTGACTGTGACACGAAATTCTTTATGGGTAACCAAAAGTCTCTCTCTCTCTTTTTTTATGTTTATTTATTTTTGAGACCTAGAGAGCATGAGCAGGGGAGGTGCAGAGAGAGGATTCGAAGCGGGCTCTACTCTGACAGCAGAGAACCCCATGCAGGGTTCAAACTCAAAACTGTGAGATGATGACCTGAGCCAAAGTCAGAGGCTCAACTGATTGGGCCACCCAGGCTCCCCCAAAAGTCTCGTGTTATGATGTAGATCCATTTCCTTTCTAACCCCTACGGGAAGAGAGAACTAAAGGGGTGCGAAAATAATATTTATTATGCTCCTACTATGGGCCAGGCATTATGATAGGTGCATGATGTTTTATTAATATATTTCTTGCTGTGAGTCTATGAAACAAGTGTTAACTTTAAAGAATTTGGCTCCCAAAGTGGCTACTCAAGGTTTAGCTTTCAGTTATTCAGGTTCCTTGGCTCTCAAATAAGTACCCTTTAAAGGAAATTGTACAGAAAATCCTGATTGGGGGCAGATGTGAAGGGCCAAGCGACGTTCGAATTACTAAGAAATATGTTATTGTACGGTGCATGTCGATGAATGGTTAGAGAATGCTGAAAATGCTCTTCTACAGACACCTACATAGGAATTCGCAAATTAAATAAAAGATCCCTGTCTCGGGCTGGGATTCACATCGGAGAACTTCCCCGAAGGCAAGGGCAAAGAGGGCGCCACCAGTCCGGGAGAACCCAGGAACCCGCTCTGGGCACTTGGGCTCAGCCCCCTTCCTTTTCTCACACTCTAATTGGCTACTTCTTCCTGGGCCCCGCCTCCTTTGCGTGGACCAAGAAGCCGCCAAAGCCTCCTCAGACCACCTCCTCAACACCAGCAAGCTGTTTTGCTGTCGCCCCCGTGATTGACCAGACAGTAGCATGGGGTCTGCCTCCTCCTCCTCCTGATTGGTCATCAGTCCTTAGGCTTATGACACTCGTGTCCGGCCCCGCCCCGTTTCCCCTTGGCAGCGGGGCCTTGGGCGAACCACCTACTCCGCGGGAGTGGGCCCCGCCCCTATGTGACGGCCAGGCCGGTAATTGGCGGGGGCGTGCAACCATTTCCGGTTTCGAGGAGGTGGGTGGGGTGCGGAGCTGGACTGAAGCTGCTGCCGTCTCGGCCGCCGCCTACAGAGTCGCCTTGTGCCTGGTGCTACCGGGACGATGCGGCCGGGGCCCGGAGGCTGCTGCTACCGTCGCCCTGTGCGGGCGAACGGCTGCGTGGCGAACGGGGAAGTGCGGAACGGGTACGTGAGGAGCACCGCCGCTGCCGCTGCCGCTGCAGCCGCCGCCGCCGGCCAGGTACGGTGGTACTGGGCGGTCGGGCTGAACCGGAGGCAGTGGGCCGGGACCCCGCGAGCTGCGCCCGTGCCGAGTCGGCGGAGGGGGCGGCCGGGCAGGGCGAGGTCGCGGTGACCGTCCGCGGGGCCGGGAGCGGGCGCCGGGCACGGCTCAGGTGTGCTGGAAGCGGTGTCCCGGCGCTGACGGGGCCTGCCCCAAGCGGGAGGCTCAAGGGAGGCGTAGGGGCTCCCCCATCTCTCCGCGTCTGAGGTCTTCCTCTTTTCCTCCAGAGGTTTGGGTTCTGCTCAAAGCCACAGTGCCTTCCTCCGCCTGATTTGACCAGAAATTCGTGCCCCTCCTCCCCCGGGGAGGCAGGGAGTGACCCTGCGGACCCTGGGAGGATCCACTCCGGGGCTCTTGGTTTTTTCCCTGGAGGCTCCCTCCTCTTGTCCTCGAGGTGGTTGCTTCCTTTAAGAGTCCTGAGAAACACCCTCGGGGTCCTCAGGAGGCAGAGAAAGTTAGGAGGTGGTACCAGGCGGAAACACACCCAGTCTCTCCCTAACACATACCTACCCCTTCTGCAAGCAAGGCATTGGACCACAGATCTGACAGTGAACCGGGCCTGGTGCCTCACAAGCATTATGCTTCTACCCAGCCCTTGGTGAAACCCCATCCCGGGCTCTAGGTAGAGTTAGGTGGTCCCTGTGAGCAAGCGTGCTATCACAGAAGGGGCTGTTGAACGCAGGTGGTGACTTGTGATGCGTCTCTATACCAGTTAACCAAGGTTGAATCACCAACCAAGTTCAGGCAGTTCTGAAATATTTTGAAAAGTTGTGAATTGAAGACAATAATTATTAACAGCCTTCCAATTCTCTGGATGACATATTCTCCTGAGATGTGGTTTTAAAGACGAGCTATTTAAAAAGATTAAAAGGACAGTGTTACTTGAAGAAAGTGTTGTGAGATTTACAATTGACTTTATTTTTTAAAATTATTTTTAATGAAAAAATTTTAATGTTTATTTATTTTTTAGAGAGAGAGAGGGAAGGGGCAGAGAGAGAGGGAAACACAGAATCCGAAGCAGGCTCCAGGCTCTAGGCTCTGAGCTGTAAGCACAGAACCCTTTGTGGGGCTGGAACTCACAAACCTCTAGATCATAAACTGAGCCAAAGTCGGAGCCACCCAGGTGCCCCTGCAATTGACTTTAATACTTATAAATCCCAATCAGATATTAAGGAAAACTTTTTTTTTTCCCTCCCAAAGCCATCTGTTCCCAGTAGCAGTAGTGTGACTATTGTGATTTAATTTGGCTTTAATATATCTAGCAGCCCCCGCCCCCCTCCCCCCCCCAAGTTAGTAGATGTGATATGGTAGATAGACCTGTTACTGTTTGGTGTGAAATAGAAAATAGAGCATTTCTCTAGGTCATGCTGACAGTAAAACTATGAGAGTTGGGGGACAAATAAAAGACTTGACCTCCCTTGAAGTTGTAAGATGGAAGGCACCATAATGCACAGATTCAAAAGATTTATTTTCGGGGCACCTGGGTGGCTCAGTCGGTGAAGCCTCCGACTTCGGCTCAGGTCATGATCTTGAGGCTCATGAGTTCGAGCCTCGCATCTGGCTCTGTGCTGACAGCTCGGAGCCTGGAGCCTGCTTCAAATTCTGTGTCTCCCTCTCTCTCTGCCCCTCCCCTGCCCCTCTCTTTCTCTGTCCTTCAAAAATAAATACACCTTAAAATTTTTAAGAAAAAAAGATAAAAACTATTAAAAAGCAAAAGATTTATTTTCATTTTTAAAGAAATGTGTGAGAGAAGAAGTGGTAAGAATGCTCTCGTTATTAATAGTGTAAAGGGTTTTTTTAGTAACATAAGTGGGTAATAAGAAACTTGTGATATAGGGTACAGCATGGAAACCTAAGGGGTAGGAGTCAGAGAATACATTGCAGATGAATGAGTGGATTATGATTTTTAAGAAGGAAAAGGAAGACAAGAGAAAGGTGTTTGCACTTCAGGAAGTGTTTTGTGTTTAGCTGCTCTTTTCACCTAACAAAGGAGTTATGTTCTGATTTAATAGTAAATTTCTCCCTCCCATAATCTAGCAATTTAACATTTGTAGGCATGATACATATTTCTTTAATGTTTATATTTGTTTTTGAGAGAGAGAGCATGAGTAGGGGGAGGGGCAGAGAGAGAGAGGGAGACACAGAATCCAAAGCAGGCTCCAGTCTCCAGTCTCCGAGCTGTCAGCACAGAGCTTGATGTGGGGCTCGAACTCACAAACCTCGAGATCATGCCCTGAGTCGAAGTCAGATGCTTAATCAACTGAGCCACCCAAGCGCCCTGGCATGATATTTCTTCAGAGACAGCTGATTAATAATAAGATGAAGACACATCAAGTTGCTAAAGTGAAATTTAAAAATTTGTATGACTCTAATAGCTGGCTGACTTTTTCTAGTATATTTTAGAGAAAAAATCCACTCAAGACACTGTGGTGGCATCTGGAAAAATGGTCTAGTAGAAGGCCTGAAAGAATGTGTAGGGCTCCACTGTCCCTTCTAGAAAACTGTTTGTCACAACTGTTTTTAAAACAGAGACTTTAGAGATACAGCTTTGTACATGAATATGAGGAATATTGACCACGGGTTTGTTTGTTTTTCCTTAAGTCAAAGAGATTTTTGGTAACTTCATGGGAGCAAGAGTATCTTTAAAAAATTTTTAGGGGCGCCTGGGTGGCGCAGTCGGTTAAGCGTCCGACTTCAGCCAGGTCACGATCTCGCGGTCCGTGAGTTCGAGCCCCGCGTCAGGCTCTGGGCTGATGGCTCGGAGCCTGGAGCCTGTTTCCGATTCTGTGTCTCCCTCTCTCTCTGCCCCTCCCCCATTCATGCTCTGTCTCTCTCTGTCCCCAAAATAAATAAAAAAACGTTGAAAAAAAATTTTAAAAAATTTTTAGTTGTTTTTGTTTTAATTAAAGTGATTAATTAAGTTAATCACTTTAAAGTGCTACATTAGTGCTCCAACCTCTATTTTTCCTCAGTTGCTGGGGAAATGTTCCCAATTATGCCATAAAAATACACATAAGATATTAAGTCTTCAGGTTTGTGTCCTCTTTTAACTGAAATATAAATCGAGAGTTTTTAAACCCCGAGATATAGGTTTGTTTCCTCCCATATCCCAGCATTTGTCTTTGGATGAACAGAAGTTAGAAACTTCTAGGGTCCTTTTACACTCTCAAGAGTTTCTGCGTCTGATGGGATGGATATATATGCTTGCCCTTTGTTCTATTTGGGTTTAGAGTCTGAGTAAATAAATCCTGTGGTAGAATGGGCATATAAAACAATCAAACATTACTGTTTGTTTTTGTTTTCTGGGTTCCCCCCCAGTTTCTTCTCATTGTAGTAAAATACACATAACATAAAATTTACCATCTTAACCATTTGTAAGTGTACAGTTCAGTGGTATTATATACATTCATAATGTGCTACCACCACCACCATCCACTGCCATAACTGTTTCTTCTTCTTTTTTTTTTTTTTTTTTTAATTTTAAACGTTTATTTATTTTTGAGACAGAGAGAGACAGAGCATGAGCAGGGGAGGGGCAGAGAGAGAGGGAGACACAGAATCTGAAACAGGCTCCAGGCTCTGAGCTGTCAGCACAGAGCCCGACGCGGGGCTCAAACTCACGGACTGTGAGATCATGACCTGAGCTGAAGTCGGACGCTCAACCGACTGAGCCACCCAGGCGCCCCAACTTTTTCTTCTTGTAAAACGGAAACTCTGTCCCCATCAAACAGTAACTCCCCATTCCCTCCTCCACCTAGCCCACCCAGTCTGTGGCAACCACCATTCTACTTCTGTCTCTATGAATTTGCTGTAAGTACCTCATATAAATGGAATCGTACAATATTTTTCTTTTTGTGACTGGCTTATTTCATTTAGCATAATGTCCTCATGGTTCATCCATGTAGCACTGTGTATCAGAATATCCTTCCTTTTAAAGGCTGAATAATATTCCATTGTATGTATAAACCACATTTTGCTTAGCCATTTATTTGTTTTTTTTTCTTGTAGGAGTTTATTTTATTTTTCTGTATTTTTTATAATTTACACCCAAGTTAGTTAGCACATGGTGCAACAATGATTTCAGGAGCAGATTCCTTAAGCCCTTACCCATTTAGCCCATCTCCCCTCCAGCAACCCTCTGTTTGTTCTCTATATTTCAGAGTCTCCTATGTTTTGTCCCCCTCCCTGTTTTTATATTAATTTTGCTTCCTTTGCCTTGTGTTCATCTGTTTTGTATCTTAAAGTCCTCATATGAGTGAAGTCATATGAGATTTGTCTTTCTCTGACTAATTTCACTTAACATCATACCCTCTAGTTCCATCCACGTAGTTGCAAATGGCAAGATTTCATCCTTTCTGATTGGCGAGTAATACTCCATTGTATATATATACCACATCTTTATCCATTCATCCATCGATGGACATTTGGGCTCTTTCCATACTTTGGCTATTGTTGATAGTGCTGCTATAAACATGGGGGTGCATGTGTCCCTTTGAAACAGCACACCTGTATCCTGTGGATAAATGCCTAGTAGTGCAGTTGCTGGGTTGTAAGGTAGTTCTATTTTTAGTTTTTTGAGGAACCTCCATACTGTTTTCCAGAGTGGCTGCACCAGTTTGGATTCCCAGCCATTTGTTAATTGACACTTGGGTTGCTTCCAAGGTTTAGGTATTGTGAATAATGCTGCTTTGAATATGGGTATACAAATACCTCTTCAAGACCGAGCTTTCCGTCATCTTGGATATATATTCAGAAGTGGAATTGCTGTATCATATGATAATTCTATTTTGAATTTTTTGAGGAAATGCCATACTGTTTTCCACAGCAGCTATACCATTTTACATTCCCATCAACAGTGCACAAGGGTTCCAATTTCTTCTTCACATCCTCGCTAACACTTGTTATTTTCTCTCTCTCTCTCTCTCTCTCTTTTTTTTTTTTTTTTGCATAGTAGCTGTGAGGTAATAGGGAAAAATGTGTCTATGTGTGTCTGCTCCCATATCCTGGCACAGAGCTCATGAAACTTGTGCAATTTCCTAAGTGATAATACTAGGAGCATCTTTTGTTCTAATATTTAGTCTTTGACCCTTATTCCTGACACAGAGTCTCTAAATCCCTTGGAATTTCCCCAGTGATAGCAGTGTCTTTTGTTCTAATGAGGTGACTCTGTGTGGGTTCCCGGATGGGGGCTGCTCACCAGAAAGACCAAGCCAGGTGTCCGCTCCACCCCCATTCTCCACAGAGGAGCGAGAGGCGGGAAATGAAGTTAATGATTGCTGATGCGTGAAGCCTCTATAAAAATCCCCAAAGTACCAGGTTCAGGGAGCTTCCGGGTTGTTGAACATATGGAGATGCTAGGAGAGTGGCGCCCCTTCCCACACACATTGCCCCTGTTCGTCTGTGTCCTTTATCGTATCTTTTTATAATAAACTGGGAAATAGTAAATAAACAGTTTTCTTGAGTTCTGTGAGCCATTCTAGCAAATTATCAACCAGAGGAGGAAGTGGTGAGAAACCTGATTTATAGCTGATGGGTCAGAAGCCATGGGACAACCTGGACTTGTGACAGGCATCTGAAGGGGGTGGGGCCTTCACCTGAGGGATCTGACACTATCTCCAGGAAGAGAGTGCTAGAATTGGGTTAAACCGACACCAGCTGGTGTCACAGTGGAACACCTCCCCCCGCCCCAATCAGGTGTGAGAAGTGCTGTGAGTGTGGTAGCTCAGTGAGAGGAGAGGAGAGGAGGAACATCGCAGGAGCGTTGGGTTTTGTTCTTTACGGGAGCCCTGTGTAAACATGACTGTTTTTTAACGATGACAGTAGACATGGAGTTTTCACAAGGAAGAGGAGCAATAAAGCAGTAATTTTTCCTCCCTTACCATTCAGAGGGGTGAGAGGAGGGCCAGCCTTTATTTGAGGTGAAGGGTGGCAATTAGCACTAGGAAAACTTTGGAAGAGTTAGAATTGGGAGCTTTGGCAGAATTAGAGCTAGAAGGAACCTTTAGGGGTTTATGTAATTCAGTTCTTTTATCTCTTTGTAGGACTTTATTAAAAAGTAATCTTGATAGATGATTCTATTCTATTTTTAAAGACCCCTAGAGGATTTGCAGGAACTTTTCTTCAGCGTGTTGCAGCATTCAGTGATCTTAATTGCAAGAGTTTCTTACTGTGGGTTTAACGTTTGATCAAATAAATGCCGTATTTTGGTTGCACCTGAAATAGAATACTTGTTTTTACTTTTAGAGCTCCTTGTTTACAGCCTTTTTAAAAAAATCTCTTTCACTTCTTTAAGGCACGTTTGAGGTTTGGGCGCACATTTTACCTTCCTTAACTAGTTAATAAGTATTGAAGGGAAAAAAAAATTACCTGCCTTTGAGACCATTTTGAACCTAACTTTCTAACCTGTAGAAGTAGTTTTAGAAGTAGTTTTAATGATATATTAGAATGATGACAGCCTTCTAGCTGCCAGAATAAGATTCTATCCTAAGGAGGACTTGGGGCACAAGTCATGTTCTTATTTAAATAATAAGACTAGCAAAGTAGAAAGAACAAAGGGCCAGTCTTGCTACTTAGGAGGCAAATGAATAACTAATGGAGGGTGGTTTACTAAATAGCTACTAGCTTTTGTTTCCACTGAAAGGAAACAGTAACTGTGAAAAGAAGTTAGTTTTAAGACAAGAGCTGGAGGAGTATCTGTTCACACTTGGCCATGATACCTGTTCACACTTCACAGGTCTCATGAGACATCCAAAGACCTCAAGGCGTTGAGCCAAAATAATGTTGTAACTACAGTTGTAGGACTAGATTTTTGTTTTGAATGCACTTCTTCCAAGGAGAAGAACATTTCAAATCTTCCTAGCTGGATCTGAAAGATTCCAGAGTCATTAATTCCACTCAGGAATTCTCTCGAATAAAACTTCTTGGGCAATGAAAGCAGTATTTAATACATAAACCTCTGTATTCTTAAGACAGTATTTTAAAACTTGGATATTCAGGGAAAGCAGGCTTGCCCACTTTTTAAGGTTGGCCTAGGTGCCCTAGAAACTTTGTAGTGCTCTGGGGCAAGATAGTTAATTGGTTGAGATTCAATTAGATTCAGTTTTTGAAAGAAAGAAGTAGTGTTTTATTGGCAGAATAGGCAATTGAGAGGGATGGGTAGAGACTGTGTTTGCATTCTGAGTGGGTGTGCCTTACTTGATTAAATACGTGGTTTGTGGCCTCAGAAGTCCGTTGCCTTCTGAATAGCTTCTAAGAAGCCTTCCATAATATAATTTGTAGTTTGTGACTGATTAAGCAAGTAAGCCTTTTCTCTCAACCCATTTAATCTGAGAACATTTATGTTGATGTTTGCGGTCTTTAATGCTACCTTCAAGACCCATAATAAAGATTAAGGTTGCTATTTTTCCTCTTTAAAAAATTTTTGCTTCTGATTGTAGAAATAATACATGTGTACTGTAGGACCCAAAAGGATTGGGATAATCCCTGGTGTAGGGGTATTGATTTTTTTTAGTGTGGTCTGTTTTACCAGCCTGCTGCTTTCTGCTAATCTCTAAGTACAGTGAAATATGCAGTTGTACTGAGACTATGGGTATGGCCCAGCCTTACTCCAAATAACGCATATTGAGGTTGGGGAAAGTATTCAACAAATTTGGTAATCTGGTAGGTTTAGAAAGTAAAGTACTGACTTCCCAAATTTGATGGTTTTGACTTATTCTAAATAAGCCTCCTGCTGTCTAATTAGTAAGCCTTCAGCAAACATCTGAGATTTTACTGCATAGTTCCCCTTATCCGTGGGGCATATTTTCTAAGATCCCTAGTTGATGCCTGAAACCGCTGTATACAGTAGATAGTATCAAACCCTGTATATACTATTTTTTCCTCTACATACATTCCCATGATAAATGTTAATTTATAAATTAGGCACAGTAAGAGATTAACCACAATAAATAATAATGAAATAGAAAATTATAATGATACACTGTAATAAAAGTTATGTGAATGTGGTTTCTCTCTCTCAAAATACCTTATTGTACTGTACTCACTGTTGTGATGATGTGAGACGATAACATGCCTACAGGATGTGACCAAATGAGGTGAATGATGTAGGCATTGTGACACAGCATTAAGACTGGTGTTGACCTTCTGATGATACATCAGAAGGAGGATCATCTTCCAGACTGTGGTTGACTGTGGGTTTGGAGAACATGGGTAAGGGGGACTTCTGTATTTGCCTTGTGCCTGGTGTGTGGTAGGATCTTAGGGAATCTTAGTTGAAGGAATGAACTGGTGGTGGTTGAAGCCATGAGAATTGGTGAAGCAGAAGGCACTAAGCAAGAAGAGGAGACACCTAGGAAGTAATATGGGGGAATCATAATGTTACTGGGAGAAGACACACACACTGCTGAAGAAGGCTGATTGTGCAAGAACAGAATCATTGGGAAGTGGTTTGAGAAAGCCCAAGGAGAGAGAGAGGCCATTTCATTAAGGAGGGTATGCAACGTGGTGGCGGTGGGAAAGCAAGGCTATAATTGTAACAGGTACCATTTACTGTGGCCAGGACCTCCTCCAGCTTTGTCATGTATCTAGTCTTCACAAGGTCCTTTCTGGGTGTATATTATCTCCATTTTATAAATAAGACTGAATTCCAGATCATTTAAATAACCAGTCCAGTTAGTAAGTTGATAGAACCTGGCTTATCTTACTCTATTAAGCCACTGGATTTGGCAGTTTAGAAATTACTGGTAAGTTTTGAGGAGTTTAAAGTAGATATGCCACAAGTTATGCCACGCTCTGAACATATATTCCCAGAAGTGTCCTCCTTTTTTCAGCAGGGGAATTTTGAAAAGTAGGGAGTCCACATTTTTTTTTTTTTTTAAATCAGGATAAATTCCCTCATTTGTGTCAATAGCATCCCCATATGGAATGACTGAAAAGTGCTTCCAAAGCTAGCTGTAAAGCAAACATATTTTGACATTACTGTTTTCCTGCCTCAAAAATGGAGACCCCCAAGTATGTATGCACGGGAGCGTTTTCAGTTAGTTCAGTGGCATCCTGTGCACGCGGGCAGCGAGGCTCTGCCCCGGAGTTACCGTTCTCACCTGCCGCCCACGTCTCCTCTGTAGCGTTTCCCAGTCTCCAGGTCAGCGTGTCACGGCATCACAGACCCGCGTAACAGGAGAGCGGAGTACCAGGGTGGCTCTGCCACAGGTGACTGCACCTTCATCTCGGCTCTCTTCCACCTCTGACACGTTCTGGGCCTGTGGCACCACACCCTCCGCTCTGGCTGTGTGGTGGACGCCGACTGAGAGGCAGCCTGGTTCGCATGCCTTTGCCTTCTCTGCGAATAATCTCGGATTATTCTGGTGGTCGCCTCTGTGCGACACGATCACGTTCCTTCCTCGGTCCTGACTGACACGGGGATAGGCTCCTGTGCCACAATGAACCTAACAACACTCTCTCACGGGGATTTATGGTTTCAACAGGGAAAGAGTCTGAAGGGCACTGGATCTCCAACATCCTGGAGAAAAGGTCTGTGAACTCCTGCTGCTGAGGTCCCAGGTGCTAGTTCCCGTCTGACTTTTCTGAGTTGTTCATCAGTTCTACCCTGCTCCCTCCTTTTATTTATTTTTTGCATGCCTATGATCCTTGCAATAAATCACCTTTTTGGTTAGCTAGAGTCAGTTTCCACTGCTATCAACTGAAAGAAATTTAACAGGTATATATTCTATGTTAAAATGTCTTAGAACTTGTGTACACTTAACACTGACTAGGCACCTACTGATTTTCAGAGCGTCAGTAAAAATTTTTAAAAGGGCTCCTAACTCTGTTAATTTTGTGCATTTGGAATATTGTTTACTCTTATCTGGGATAAGGGACATCTGGTCCAAAATTATAAGGCAGTACCTTTCCTGTTTTGAAGACGTGAGAGTCTCATTGCCACCTATAACTAAACCCTTTCCAGGTTCTCATTAACACACATGAAGACAGACCAAAAAAGGAAAAACAAAAATCAGAACTAGTATTTTTAAAAAAAAGACAACAGAAGACCACAGATCAAAATTCAGACAGTATTTGTCTGCTAACTTTGCCTAACTATGGAGAACATGCTCATAAACATTAAACAAGACTCATTCAGGGTTGAAAAATCACAAATCAAAGAGGAAGTAATAGATTATTTAGTACAAGAGTTTAAGAAAATGGGACTATTTAGAAGCAAACTCTGGTTAGAGCTTCTCCCCACACCATAGCATCACAGAGACTGTTAACTGGCCCCCTGTAGATATTCCTATCTCCCCTTTGGTAATAGAAGCTCTCAGATTTAGCTGGGTCCATGGTCATCCAGCTACAGTCTACATTTCTCAATCTCCCTGGCAGCTAGGGGTAGCCATGTAATGAACTTTGGCCAACAGGAAGTGAACAGAAGGGGCAGGTACCAGGGCCGGATTACATCCTTTAAAACAATTGTTCTCTTTCCACTTCTCTTTCCTGGAGAGAAAGAGAATGAAGTGCCAGTGGCCTGGAATGTGGATAGATGTGGTTGAAGACGAAGATGCTAAAACAACAACAACAACAACAACAACAAAACATCCTGGTGCCTGGGTGGCTCAGTGAGTTAAGCCTCTGACTCTTGATTTCTGCTTCAGTCATGATCCCAGGGTAGTGGGATCAAGGCTGTCGTTAGGCTCTGCTCTGAGCATGGAGCCTGCTTAAGATTCTCTCTCTCTCCCCCCCTCTGCCCCTCTCCCCAGCTCATGCTCCCATACTCTCTCTCCCTCTCTCTCTCCCTCTCTCTCTCTCTCAAACAAAAAATAAACAGGAGCACCTGGGTTAAGCATCTGACTTCGGCTCACATCATAATCTCACAGTTCGTGGGATTGAGCCCCCTCCTTGGGTTCTGTGGTGACAGCTCGGGCCTGGAGCCTGCTTCAGATTCTGTGTTTCCTCTCTTGCCACCCCTTCCCCACTTGTGGGTTTTTGTTGTTTTTTTTTCCCTCTCTCTCAAAAATAAACACTACAAAAAGAAATTTAATAAATAAAAATAAAAACATCCTAAAAGATTACAAAACAAAGATAGCTCATACCCTACTGAATGCTACCTGTCTACCTTCAGACTTTACAAAGAGAATTTCTATCTTGGTTTTTTTTTTTTTTTTTTTTAATGTTTATTTATTTTTGAGAGAGAGAGCACAAGTTGGGGAGGGGCAGAGAGAGAGGGAGACACAGAATCCAAAGCAAGCTCCAGGCTCTGTGCTGACAGCAGAGAGCCCAACACAGGGCTCGAACCCGTGAACCGTGAGATCATGACCTGATTGGACCCTTAACCGACTGAGCCACCCAGGCACCCTCTATCAAAGTTGTTTGAACAACTTTATTTTGATGTCCCATTTACATCAACAAAAACAAAAAACCATACTGAGACTTCTGCTTATAGGTTAAAATTAATAGGTAGAGACAAACCATCACTTTCACAGAACAACTAGATAAAACTACACAGATTACTCAAAACAAGAAATAGTGTTAAAGACATTGAAGAACTGTCTCTCATGCAAAGCAAAGAGGGCAAATAAACTAAAATTCCAGAGAAGAAGAACCTTTCCTTAGTGAGCTGAAATCGCTAGTCATTTTCTTCCCTGGTGTTATTTGCAGAGTGTGAGCACGAATGATCATAAATGGGCTTGCCACAAGCAGAAGAACTCTGCCAAGGGGAAGAAAAACCAGTGGAGCTTATGATAGCTCTATAGGATGGTATGACAGACTGAATTCTAGCAGAGCCCCAGACCTACGGCCGGTTTTCTGCACAGGACACTTATCACGTGCTAGAGAAGCTAGAGAGCTAGACTAGAAAGGTGGCTTGAAATCAACCACAGTCTTACAATGCTAGAGGGAGGGGCTTGCAACAAACACAATGGATCCCATCCTTAGATGGAATCTACCCAGAGTTTTAGCCCAGTCCCACCTATCTCAGTCCCTGGTTAGATTGCGGGTGCTCAGAGCAAAAGGAGAAAACAACATGGACTTGAGTCTCTGCAGGTCCTTTATATATAGTGTCCAGCAATCAATCAAAGATGTCTGCTTTCCTAGGGGCAGGGAGAGAATGTGGACATGCCTGAAATAGAAAGCAGAGAATACAATAGTCTACACATTCCCTCTCTTCACTTCGGTACTACCAACCCTGGGAAATCCCTTACAACTTGACCCTCTCCCTCTCTCCTTAATTACTTGTACCCGGGAATGGACATTCCTCCTGTCTCATTTTTTAACATCCCAAAACTGCACAAATAACTTTCAGACATCAAAGCCTCTCCTAGGAACCCAGAGCCCCCTTTCTACCAAGGAGCTCAAAATCAGCGTTATCATCGCATTCTTCTCAACAAATATTTAATCTCTATATCAAGGTTTGTACTCTGTATTTGAAGACACAAATAAAGAGATAATCCTTGTATTCAAGGACTCTTCAGGGGTTTTTTTTTTAGCGAAAAAGGATGCAAAGATCAATATGGTTTTTGAGATTAAAGAGAATAAGGAAACTTAAAGAATACTGTCAAAAGGGATTTATATTTAAATACACAGGATGAAAAATACACCAACACAGTGAGAAGCCCTTCTTTTACAAGTGATTCTGAGTCCTCTTCACATGACTAAATGACAGCACCAAGGAAAGGAGATTGAGCAATGTGTCCAGTCACACACATTCTAGGAAACTGAATTCAAAAATTTAATTCTAAGTTCTAAATTGCGGTTAGAATCCAAGTCTTTACATTTTCAATTTATTGCCATTTCTTAGTCATATTTCTCAGATTTTCTATGAATCAAATTTTCCTTTAATTATTTCAGAAATACTACAACTTAGTCTGTTTTAAAATCATCAGTGGCTTAATATCAGAATTTCCCTTAAAACTCACCATTTGTGCTCCTTTTTTGCTACTCATACAGTAATTAGATAATTTTGCTGCTCATATTACTTAGCTATACTTGGATTGAGATAAATAATTATATGAGCTTCCACTGCTAAGAAAACGTCTGCTTTTAGGAAACCAGGACACTAATTTAGCTGTCCTAGAAATAAACTCCCTTTGCTTCTACATGCAAGCCAAGCCTGCGCAGGAGGCAATAAAGATCCTAGCTGTTAGCACATAAACAGGGGTCTCCAACATGTACTTCTGTTACAGTCTAATTGGTGATCACAGGTGTCTCAGCCCAGCTTCATGGCATTTCAAATCAAGGTGAGAATGGGAGACATGGCAGAAAAGTCAGTGCTGACAGGCTTCCCTTCCCTTGAAGCACTAACCAGCATGTCACGGCTTAGACCCCTCATAGGACAATGGGAAGGGGTGCTACAGAAGTCCCTCTTCTGGCCACGCCGCCCCTTAGAAAGAACTAATGGAAAGGCGATAAAATACACTAGGGTCTGTGCCATTTCCAGACCATCGGACGGTCATCGGCCTCTTCCTGCTCCTCCTCACAGGCTGTCACTGCCACTACCAGGAATGTTCAGTAAGCTCCTGCTGAGTCTAACCACCTGTAAACCTGAAACAATAAAAACTACGCTACGGGTTTCTTGAACAGCAAACGTACCACAACTTGTTTCTTGTGTATATTTACAACATTATTTTGGGAAACTGGTTTTTGTCAACTAGCAAGTATATATGAAATAGCACACTGTAATTAATACAAAAAGCAGATTAAAAGATACTCAACATATAGATTTATCAAAACTTAACAATTAGCTTATAGGCTTTAGATCTTATTTTTTCCCATTAAATAAAACATTAAAGCTATCATTAATTCTTTCATTTATTCCATTAATACTTCCTGAGCCTCTATGAGCTAAGCATGATCTGAACACTGGAATACAATACCATACACTCCAATGGGAGAGGCAGACAATAAATAAGCAAATAGATATACACTAAAATACCAGGCAATTGTAAGCTCTATAACCAGAAAAAAAAAAAAAAATCATGGGAAGAGGAAAGCATTTTAGACAAGGTGGTCAAGGATAACCTGTCAGAAGGAGGTAAGGGGTAAGCAAAATGTACACAGAGGCAGGGAGAAAACTAATGAGAAGTTTTCCAGGCTGGAGTTACTGTGAGGGCAAAAGCCCCGCGGCGGAGGGTGGGGGAAGGGCAGAGGTGCTTCTTGATGTGTTCAGGGAAGAGCAGAAAGGCCCACTTGGCTGGAGTGCAGTGACCTGACGGGATATGAATGAAGTCAGAAGTATGGGAGAACCTGATGACACAGGGCCCTGCAAACCAACAGAAACTGTCTTTTGTTGTCAGTGATAAGAAGCCCTCAGGGGAGTGTTGATCTGACTTATGTTTAAGCAATTCCCCCAGCCCGTTTAAGAAGTTTGTCCTAGTGAAGTGTTAACTTCCCTTTCTCCCCCAAAAGTATAAAAACTACCCTCATTTTGGTGTTTATCATTACCATGCATGAAAAAAAATACCTTTCTGGGACACCTGGGTGGCTCAGTTGGTTAAGCATCCTGATCTCAGCTCAGGTCACGAACTCCCCGTTGGTGGGTTCAAGCCCTGCGTCAGACTCTGATGCTAAAAGCAAAGAGCCTGCTAGGGATTCTAGCTCTCCCTCTCTCTGCCCCTCCTCCATGCGCGTGCAAGCACTCTCTCAAAAATAAATTATTTAAAAAGATGAAAAAAGTACCTTTCCTTTTATAAATGAATGAATGAATGAATGAATGAAACCTTCCCTGTAGACACAGCCATAAGCAATACAGTATTCTCCTGCATGTTTTTAATCCTTATATACATATCACACCATATGTATCTTTCTGCAGCTTTTGTTTAACAATATGTTTCTGAGATTTGCCCATGTTGATAATACAGATCTAGAGTCCTCTCTTCACTGCTGTATAGTATTCATTCTAGCAATATGCCATACTGGTTTTTTGCTTGTTTGTTGTAGGAGGGTAGGCATTCTCCTACTAATGAAAAACTAGGTTACTTCCATTTTTTTGTTATTACATTTCTACAGTAAACATTCTTAAACATGTCTCCTTGTGGCATGAGCAGAATTTCTTGGGAAAACAGCACGTTACAGGTTGAACTGATCCCCCCAAAAGTAATATGTTGAGGTCCTCATTCCTAAGACCTCATACATTATACGTGCATTAGGTTGATAGAAAAATGTTCATCCTTAGTATAGGCTAGAACAAAAATGTTTGCAAATCTCAGCTATTGTATATACCCAGATAAAAACTTAATAGGGTGGTCATTATTTCAACTTTTCTAGAAATTGCCACTATTCTCCAAGACAATTGTACCAATTTATACTAAGAGCACCTGTATATAAATTCCCATTGCTACATAACATTGCCAACATTTAATATGGTCTTTTATTTTTACAGCTTTCAGAAAGGTAAAGATGGAAACAGTTACATTGTTTTAATTTATAATAACTTGGACTAGTGAGGATGAGCATATTCATATATTTATTTTGCGATCAAGTTCCTTTCTCTGTGAATTGACAGTTCCTATCTTTGGCCCGTTTTTCTGCTGGAGTGCATACTTGCCTCTAATTTATATGGCTTTTGCACCTGGATACTAACCCCAGGTGTTACTGTGTTTATAATGTCATATTGTACACAAGGCCTCTGTTTCTTACAAAACAGTTCTATTGAAATGTAATTAACAAATCATTACATTCGCCCTTTCCAAGTGTACAATTCATTGGTTTTTATTATATTCACATAATGGTGCAATCATCACAACGTAACTTTAGAACAGTTTCATCGCCCCAAAAACAAACTCCACCCCTGGCCCTGGCAAACTCCTAGTCTACTTTCTGTCTCTGTGGATTTACCTGTCCTAGACATTTCATGTTAGTGGAACCAGAGTATGAAGCCTTTGATTTCTGGCTTTTTATAATATGCATAATGTTTCTTTCATCTTTAACATGTATCATTACTTCCTTTTTATTGCTAAATAATATTCCACTGTAAAATTATTCTGTATTTTGTTTATCTGTTCATCAATTTATGGACATTTGGATTGTTTCCACTTTTTGACTCTTAGGAATAATGTTGCCATGAGCATTTATGTAGAAGTTTTTGTGTGTATGTTTCATTTCTCCAGGGACTAGAAATGCTGCATCATATGGTAACTTTATGTTTAGCATTTTAGGAACTGTTTTCCAAAGTGTCTATATCATTTTGTGATCACACCAGCAATGTACAAGGGTTTTAGCTATCCTAGCGGATATGAAGTAGCATCTCACTGTGGTTTTGACTTGGATTTCCCTAATGACTAATGATGCAGAGCATCTTTTCGTGGATTTACTAGTCATTTGTATATCTTCTTTGGAGAAATGTCTATTCAAGTCCTTTGTTTTATTTTTTATTTTAAATTTTTTTATTTTTACTTAAAAAAATTTTTTTTTATGTTTATTTATTTTTGAGACCGAGACAAAGCATGAACGGGGGAGGGTCAGAGAGAGGGAGACACAAAATCCGAAACAGGCTCCAGGCTCTGAGCTGTCAGCACAGAGCCCGACACGGGGCTCGAACTCACGGACCACAAGATCATGACCTGAGCCGAAGTCGGCCACTTAGCCGACTGAGCCACCCAGGCGCCCCTCAAGTCCTTTGTTTTAAAATTGGGTTGTCTTTTTATTGTTGAGTTGTAAGAGTACGTTATGTATTTTATATAACAAGTCCCTTATCCACATATGATTTCAAATATATTGTGAATTATCTTTTCATTCTGTGGACAGTGTCCTTTGAAATACAAAAGTACAAAGACGGAAAAAGTTAATTTTGATCTACTCCAATTTATTTGTTTTTGGTTGTTTATACTTACAGAGCCATATCTAAAAAACCACTGCCTAGGGGTGCCTGGGTGGCTCAGTCAGTTGAGCAACTGAGTCTTGACCTGAGCCGAAATTAAGAGTCAGACGCTCAACCAACTGAGCCACCCAGGTGCCCCTGTAAAGGTTTTAAGCGATCGAACTTATCAACCTTTATTTTATAATTTGTGCTTTGGTAGTTTTAGGAAAGTCACTCTATACTTTAAGGTCATAAATATTTTCTCCTCTGTGCTAGAGTTATATATATATATAATTTTCATATTTGAGTATCTAACAACCTGGAATTGATTTTACAGATTGGTGTGAGGTGGGGATTTTTTTTTTCCTTCTTTTTCTATACAGAAAATCACCTCTCTCAGCACTAGTCCATTCCCCACTGATTTGAAATGCCACCATCATTATCAATCAAATTTCATATTCATAGTGTGCTCTTTCTGGGTTTTCTATTTTGTTCCATCAAAATCATACTGCCAATATCACTATAGGTTTATGCAAGTCTTATTATCTAATAAAGGTGATTCCTCCTACCTAATTTCTCTTCAAAACTGCTTTGGCTCTTCCTGGTCCTTTGCTTTTGCACATGAATTTTAGAATCAATGTGTCAGGAAAGAAAGCATGAGGAAGAGAGGAAGGGAGAGAGAGAGAAGAAAAAACAAAAACACTCAGAAGGTAGGACTGTGTACCTGAAACTCTCTGACTTAAAGATCAGGTGAGGAAAGTGACATTTGTATCACATTTTCACCAATGCATTTTGGGAACCCAAGATGATTCTGTGTTACATTATATTTTGAGATAGTAGTTTTACTCATTTAAAGATACGGTTTGGATCACTTAAATTGCAGTCAATTGCACTTTAGAAATCAGAAAGCTTAAAAAATATTTCTACAGCTTCCTTTAAATTCATTTTAAAATGATATTCTGATCAGAATCATATATATACACATACATACATATACATTTTTTTAATGTTTACTCATTTTTGAGAGAAAGAGGTAGAACATGAGCGGGGGAGAGGGAGAGAGAGGGGGAGACACAGAATCTGAACCAGGCTCCAGGCTCTGAGCTATCAGCACAGAGTCTGATGTGGGGCTTGAACCCATGAACCATAAGATCATGACCTGAGCTGAAATCAGAAGCTTAACCCAGTGAGCCACCCATGCACCTCCCTCTTTTTCTTAAGAGAGAAAGCGCAAGCACACACGGGAGAGTGGCAGAGAGAGAGGGAGAGAGAGAATCTCAAGCGGTCTGTGCCCCACGTGGGACAGGATCCCCTGACCTTGAGATCATGACCTGAGCCAAAATTAAGAGTCGGACGCTCAACCAATTGAGCCACCCACGCGTCCCACATATATACTTTTTGAGTGGGCAATCTCATTTCCAGGAATTTATCCCTATGAAAAACTCAAAAGTGTGAGAAGATATACAAAGTGTTGACATATTGAAAATATTGGGGAAGTGTAAACATTATGCACAGGGATTGGTTAAATAAATTACACTATATATTCATACTGGGAAATTTTTGTACCCCTTAAAAGAATGATGTTTGTCTTACTGGTGATAGAATATATTAATGACATTAAGCAATTTCTTTTACATAAAACTGTACACCCTCCCTATTACATATATATATATATATATAATATATATTATATATATATAATATATAAATAATATATAAATTATATATTATATATATATATTTGTGTGTGTGTGTATCTATCTACCTACCTACCTATCTAGCAGAATATACATGAAAATGTTACAGTGGTTATCTCTGGGTTGTAGAGCTTCAGGAGATTATTTTCTTTATACTTTAATGTGTTGGTTTAGTGCTTTCCAAGTATGGTGTTTTTCCAATTCCAGTATTTTGCATGTAAAATTGTATGTAATGTATGCTGACTTTACAAGAGAAACACTACATATGCCCACTTTAAATTTTATTGAAAATATGCAAACGTTCAAGAAATACTTGTTAAAACTAAAAATTTGTAAAAGTTTTCAGATATGTTAACTCTGATGGAGAGTATATAATACAGATACTATTCTACTTAAGGACAAACTCTCTCCATGGAAATTTTAAATCCCCGTGAGAGAGTGTTGTTAGGTTCATTGTGGCACAGGAGCCTATCCCCGTGTCAGTCAGGACCGAGGAAGGAACGTGATCGTGTCGCACAGAGGCGACCACCAGAATAATCCGAGATTATTCGCAGAGAAGGCAAAGGCATGCGAACCAGGCTGCCTCTCAGTCGGCGTCCACCACACAGCCAGAGCGGAGGGTGTGGTGCCACAGGCCCAGAACGTGTCAGAGGTGGAAGAGAGCCGAGATGAAGGTGCAGTCACCTGTGGCAGAGCCACCCTGGTACTCCGCTCTCCTGTTACGCGGGTCTGTGATGCCGTGACACGCTGACCTGGAGACTGGGAAACGCTACAGAGGAGACGTGGGCGGCAGGTGAGAACGGTAACTCCGGGGCAGAGCCTCGCTGCCCGCGTGCACAGGATGCCACTGAACTAACTGAAAACGCTCCCGTGCATACATACTTGGGGGTCTCCATTTTTGAGGCAGGAAAACAGTAATGTCAAAATATGTTTGCTTTACAGCTAGCTTTGGAAGCACTTTTCAGTCATTCCATATGGGGATGCTATTGACACAAATGAGGGAATTTATCCTGATTTAAAAAAAAAAAAAAATGTGGACTCCCTACTTTTCAAAATTTCCTTGCTGAAAAAAGGAGGACACTTCTGGAAATATATGTTCAGAGTGTGGAATAGCTTGTGTGACCAGTGCAAAGCTCCAAACTATTTTCGTTAGTATGTGTGGTATGCGGTAGGGAGAGGATAGTACATTTCAGTAGGATTCCAAGAAAGGGCCATTTCAGTAGAACTTTTTAAGGAACAACAGAGTATACCACTGGAAGTAAACAGGGTTCATTTAGCAGAAAAGAATGATAACAGTCCTTTGGTTGCCAAAGAATAATAGGTGTTCATAGTGGACATTGATTTCTTTTTTTTTTTTTTTTTTTTTTTTTTATGTTTATTTATTTTTGAGACAGAGAGAGACAGAGCATGAACGGGGGAGGGTCAGAGAGAGGGAGACACAGAATCTGAAACAGGCTCCAGGCTCTGAGCTGTCAGCACAGAGCCCGACACGGAGCTCGAACTCACAGACTGAGAGATCATGACCTGAGCCGAAGTCGGACGCTTAACCGACTGAGCCACCCAGGTGCCCCTTTTGTAATGTTCCAAAATGTCTGCCAGGTGGGCAGGTTCTGTCATCGTGCTGTCACATTCAGTGGGGATATTATCTATTTGCTTATAAAATCATGCTTGTATGGTTTTGTATTCATGTCAAATGTATGAATATACTTGCTTTTGTTTCCCAATAATTGCTTCCCCATTTTGTATCATTACGTAGTTATCTTGTGTTCTTTCATGGGATTCTCAAAACCTCTGCTCAGGATCATTCCTTGTAAGTCAGTTTACCCTGTAATCAAAACTTACTTTTTCCTTTTCTGAAACTGAAAAGCCAGAATGCAGCACATTATCAAAGACTCTTTTGCTATAAAGACGTTATTAGGAAAACTGGCAAAATTTAAATAAAGTCTGTAGACTAGCTATTAGTATAGTACCCTATCGGTTTCCTGATTGGTAATTATTCTGTAGTTATGTAAGAGAATATCTTTGTTTTTAAGAGAGACATGATGAATTATAGAGGTACATCATAACTGCAACTGACTCACCAATGGTTCTTAAAGAAAATTCTCCATCATTCTCTCTACACATCACACACACACACACACAAACACAATTATTTTTTCCTGAGCCAATTGAAAGTAAGTTCTGTATATTATCTGCCCTTACTTTTTTCTTAATCAGTGTGGGCACCTGTAACAAAATACCATAGGTTTATGGATACCATATCTATCTTAAACAATAGATATTTGTCAGGGCGCCTAGGTGGCTTAGTCGGTTGGGTGTCCGACTTCGGCTCAGGTCATGATCTCGCAGTCCGTGGGTTCGGTCCCTGCGTCAGGCTCTGAGCTATCAGCTCAGAGCCTGGAGCCTGCTTTGGATTCTGTCTCCCTCTCTCTCTGCTCCTCCCCCGCTCACACTCTGTCTCTCTCTGAAAAATTAAAAAAAAAAATCAGAAAACAATAGATATTTGTCATGGTTCAGGAATTTCAAGATCAAGTTGCTGGCACATTCAGTTCTTGGTGAGGGCCCTTTTCCTGGCTTGTAGATGGCTGCTTTCTCATCGTGCATTCACAGGGTCATTCTTCAGTGGAGATCTCTGCTTCCAATACTTACAAGGACATAATCACATCATGGGGTCCCACCCTCATGACCTAATACAAACCTAATTATCTCCCAGAGGCCCCACTTTGAAATTCTATCACACTGGAGGCTTAGAGCTTCAGTATATAAATGAGGTGGGAAAGAGGGGAGACAAACATTCAGCCTATAACAGTCTGCCTATGACCCCTCTAAAATCATGTTCTTGCATGCGAAATACATTCATTCTGCCCCAACAGCCTCAAAAGTCTTAACTCATTCCAGCATCAATTCTAAAGTCTATAATCCAAAGTCTCATCTAAATATCATCTACATCTGATATGGGTGAAACTCAAGACACAATTTATCCTGAGACAATCATCTTCAGCTGTGAGCTTGTAAAGCCATGTAAATTATGTGCTTCCAAAATGCTATGGTGGGACACAGAGGATAGACATTCCTGTTCCAAAAGGGAGAAATCAGAATGAAGAAAGGAGTAATGGGTCTGAACCAAGTCCAAAATTTAGCAAGGCAGATTCCATGAGATTTTTAAGGCTCAAGAAAAATCCTCCTTGGTTTGATGCTATGCCCCCTGGACCCACTGGGGTGGGGGTGGGGGGGTCACTTTCCTCTACCTCTTATGCTTCAGGCTGCCTTTTGGAGGCAGTCACCTAGTGAATCTTTTTTTTTTTTTTTTCTTTTTCTTTAAGTAGACTTTATGCCCAGCACAGAGCGTGAACTCAACTCTGAGATTAAGACCTGAGCTGAGATCAAGAGTCAGACACTTAACCAACTGAGAGGCGCCGTCCTCCCACCACCCCTTTTTAAGTAGGTTGCCTATTGGATCTGAAGTGATGGTCCCTCCTTGCCACCTTTGAAACTGAGGAGGGAACCCGATGGTCTCTGAATTGTCTTTGGAGTTATTCTTTTCTTGTCTTGAAAATAGCACATGGACACAGCCAAATAACCCTATGGTCCAGTCCTCTAGGATCTAAGAATTCCTAACAGCCTGTAGCACATAGTTTCAAGCATCAGATGGTTCCACAAGGCTTGTTTTGAAATATACAGCAGTCTCCTGCTCTCTCCTACCCTTTTCTCCATCTTCTTTTTGGCATTGACCTCCACATTGCAACGTGCTTCTGTTACTGCTTCTTGACTGTTCACATTGGATATTATTTATTGCCTTATTGCTATTAGAAGACTTGCAGTCCCTCTAGGAGAGGATCTTTGTTGGAAAGACTGCAGCAAGAAGTTTGGTGTGACTAGAAGGATAACTGGCATGTGTGGAGGGTGTTGGTGGCAGGGAGACCAGATGGGAAGAGGAGGGCATTGCAATAGTCCACCAAAGGAAGAGGCACTGAGGGCTTTTTAAAATTGAGGAGTAACATACGTCTGGTAAGTGCATAAAGTATATCCTGCTCCCTGACTTTTTTAACCTGTGTGTATACTGTGTCTCCAGTACCTCTCTCAAATTGTAGAACATTTCCAGCCTCCTTAAAATGTCATTGTGCCCCAAAAGAAGGTCTTGAACTAAGGCACAAAAATGCATTACTGGTTCTAGAATGAAGTTAGAAAATGAGGTGGTGCTAAAGATGACTCCAAACTTGGGAGACTGGGTAGACTGGGTGGTGATGCTGTCAACGAGGTGGGTGGTTCAGGAGGAGATTCCGGTTTGCATTAAGGGAGGAGTTAAGAGGGTGAGAGTTCAGCCTTGGACTTGCTGAGTTGGGATGTCCAAGTGGAACTTGGTGGTGCGTGGAAGTGTAAATTTGGAGTTCTGGGGAAAGTTTGGAACTGACGTGTGGATTTGTGTATACTCATCAGCATTTGCGGTCTGAGAGCCAGCAAGAAGATGAGAATTCTCTAGAGACGCTATAGAGACCCAAGGTTATGATGAAAGGCATATGTTGCTTTTATTAATTCTGTTTTTATTAATAGTGCATAAAATCAGTGAGAAAAATTCAGTGTAAACTTTTTTTTTTTTAATTTTAATGTTTATTTATTTTTGAGGGAGAGAGAGACACACACACAGAGCATGAACAGGGGAGGGGCAGAGAGGCAGGCAGACACTGAATCCAAAGCAGGCTCCAGGCTCTGAGCTGTCAGCACAGAGCCTGACGTGGGGCTCGAACTCACAGACTGGGAGATCATGACCTGAGCCAAAGTCGGATGCCTAACTGACTGAACCACCCAGGTGCCCCTGGTGTAAACATTTTTAAAACAAAATGATACATAAAAATTCAGTAATGTGTACTCTTTGTTAAAAATGAAAAAATCACATCGGTTCGGAGGGTTATAAGTAGGAAGTATGCTCTCTTCCCACTCCAATTTCTTGTGTCTCCTTCCAGATGATTTTAGTGCATACATATTATGTTTATGGTTTATCGTGATTATTCCTTTCCAGTATTGCTTTGGTTAAGAGTGGCAGCAGTTTAATAAATATGGCTGACAGCCTACAGGCATGTGAACAGTATGGCTTATTAGTTTGATTTTTTCCCCCCTCCCCTTGTCCTGTAATGTGTTTTATGATGATATGCTTATGATCTCAACTGGAAAAAATTTTTCTTCTTTTGCCTTTTCTTGGAAAAAAATGTTACTGTTCAGGCAAACATCTTAGTAGTCGTTGTAGTACTTAAATCTTCCCTCGATTAATAGTACTAACACTGTCACAACCTTGTCTGCTTAATGTGAGCAGACTAGTAACTGTTTTTTTAACCTGGAGGTAGTGATAAGCTAGTATTTTTCTTGATTGCCTTGTCGACAGTGTAATTCTCATTAGAATGAATGAAAGCCTTTTAAGAGTCCTCTTGCCTGGTGAATCCAGAGACTAAAACACACTGGAAAAGTTTGTAGCCCATGTTTTCTTTAGCATGGATTTGATCTCCAGTCTAGTTGAGACTAAAAGGTATTAGATGTCGTTTCGAGAAATGTCCTAATGTTAATTGTGCAATCACTGTAACTTGTTTAAACCCTTCTATTACAGGGTACTTATTGTTGAAAGAGCAAAGAGCATAATGTGTATTTTCATTCATTCAACAAACACTTGTAAGGTACCGCTTTCTCTAATACTAATAGTAATAAAAGGAAACATTGCTTAGTACTTACTATTTGTTAGCTCTTAATAAATACTATCCTGAGTGCTAGATGTGCAATAATGAGCAAAATAAGCCTGGTGCTTTCCTTTATGGAACATTATACATGTATAAGATAGTAATACTATCATTTTTATTTGAATCATGTCAATAAGAAAATTTAGCATCAGTAGTTGAATTGATTTTCTTCTCTCTGAGTTCTAAGACTTTGTCACCTTTATCAGAGGTTTGCATACCAGTTGGCCTGTACATTCTGATCCTGAATGATCAGAGTGACCTGTATTTTTTTTTTTTTTTTTGAGAGAGTGGGAGTGGGGCAGAGGTGGGGTGGAGACAGAGGATCCCAAGCGGGGTCCGCGCTGACAGCAGCGAGGCCCATGAGGGGCTCACGAACTTTGAGATCATGACCTGAGCTGAAGTTGAACACTCAACTGACTGAGCCACCTAGGCACCCCCAGAGTGACCCCCAGTGATTTGACTGAGGCTGTTTTCCAAGAGTTACTTAGTTGAATCTCAGTTCCTTAAAATGCAATTAAAGTGACACTGTGATTATAATTACAATATTTAAAAGCAAACTAATGATTTAACTTACTACTTCCTAGACAGTCCAGCCAACAGTATGAATACACTGTGGGTAGTGCTGGTTTGGGTGTGTCTCAAATCAAGGCGGGTATCTTTTAAAGAGATACACTCACAGCATTCCTGACATACACACCTGCCACACATTTGTTACTTAGGAGCTCTGAAAGCTGTCTTTTTACTAGTATGTTCTATTGCGAGAAAATAGTTTAAACAATTTCAGAGTTAAGAGTTGGGTACTGGTATTAAATACAGTGTTCTTTTAGATATAGTTTTTTATTTTTTATATTTTATTTATTATTTATTTATTTATTTTTATGTTTATTTTTGAGAGAGAGAGAGAGAGAGAGAGAGAGAGCGCGCACAAGCCAGTCAGGGGCAGAGAGAAAGAGAGGGACAGAGGATCCGAAGCAGACTCTGTGCTGACAGCAGAGAGCCTGATGCAGAGCTTGAACTTGTGAACCATGATGAGATCATGACCTGAGCTGAAGTCAGACCCTTAACCAACTGAGGCACCCACGTGCCCTAGATACAGTTTTTAAAAGAGATGATCAGAATATTATTTTATTTTTGTTGTGTTTTAAGTGTTTTTGATTTGTCCAGCTTAAAAAAGTTTTAAGTTTATTTATTTTGAGAGAGACGGAGACAACATGAGAGGGAGAGAGGGAGACAGAATCCCAAGCAGGCCCTGCACTGTCAGTGCAGAGCTCCATGCGAGGCTTGAACTCGTGGAACTGTGAGATCATGACCTGAGCTGAAACCTAGTTGGACGCTTAACTGACTGAGCCACCCAGGTGCTCCTGTCCAGGTTTTTAAAAATGTTTATTTATCTTGAGAGAGAGAGAGAACGCGTGAATGGGGAAGGGGCAGAGAGAGAGGGAGAGAAAAAACTCCCAAGTAGGCTCTGAGCTATCACCTCTGAGCCCAGTGTGGGGCTCCATCTCACAACTTTGAGAAGAGGACCTGAGCTGAAAGCAAGAGTAGGACGCTCAACTGACTAAGCCACCCAGGTGCCCCTGCTTTGCCCAGTTTATAACTTGTTTATATGTTATATTAATTTTTAAACAATCTCCTGTCTTCAGTTATTGGCTCATTTCTAGCTATTCTATTCTAAACACATTGCAGCCTTGCTCCTGCGTAAAACTTTCAGTAGTGAACATCCACACAAACTTCTACCCCTTTGGGGAAGAGATTGATGAAGATCTATATCAGTTTTACAATTAGTTTTCACAAGTTTCTTTAGGCCATCAAATTGAAGCAGTACCATCAGATTCTAAGTATCATGCCTATTTGAATGCCGTTCCTTTGTTAAGAACAAGTTTTTATTTTCCAGCTGTTCTAGCTTGCAGCATTCAGATAGCTTCCCCAAATTAATATTATCGGTATGAAATATTCTAAAATATATTTAACCCTTGGGTCAAGTTGCCTGAGAGGCCAAGAAAGAATCTTTTATTCCTTTGGGACTTTTCATAACTCTAGTACAGTACTCAATTGAAAATGTGTTCCTGATAAATTGTGAATGACCATTCTCACTGTAATTGGCTGTTTCATAGTTAAGATTAAAGTTAACACACAGGGGTGCCTGGGTGGCTCAGGCAGTTTAGTGTATGACTCTTGATTTCAGCTTGGGTCATGATCTCACGGTTTGGTTTGTGAGCTCAAGCGTTCTCTCTCTGTCAAAATAAATAAACTTTTTAAAAAAAAGTTAACACACAAACTCCTCTGATGAGATTTTTCTATAAAACAAGATTTCCATTAAGATTGACCAAAAAGTGGGGTGCCTGGGTGGCTCAGCCGGTTAAGCATCTGACTTCGGCTCAGGTCATGATCTCACGGTTCGTGGTTCAAGCCCCGAGTCAGGCTCTGTGCTGACAGCTCAGAGCCTGGAGCCTGCTTCAGATTCTGTGTCTCCCTCTCTTGTGCCCCTTCCCTGCTCATACGCTGTCTCTGTCTGTCTCAAAAATAAACAAACATTAAAAGAAAATTAAAAAAAAAAAAAAAAAAAGATTGACCAAAAAGTAAAAAGCTTTGAGGTATGAGATCAAAAGTACAGTAGCTTGGTATTTTATATTAAAATTCAAGTGTCCCAAAGGATTAAACCAGGGATAATCTTAGAGTGGAAATGGGTACTTAGGTGAAGATGAAGGGGTCAGAATGATTTCATGACAGTTGCTGACCATTCTTAAATGTTTTTCCCTTGTGTTGCATTTCACTTTCTACTTCTGTACAGTGCTGGACCACTCTTACGTAAGCATTTTACTTTTGTGCATAATTTATTTGTGTTACCACAACAAAGGCTGTTAATAAACCACGTGTTTCCCATAGGAACCTAGTACTGGTCATTACTTGGAATACTATGGCTGGTGGCTTTAAGACTATACAGCAGCAAAACATTATAAATAGTTTATTCTAGGACTGATTTACTTTGACTGCTTCATTTGTAAGTTAACATACTATTTTTCAGGACAGGCTTTTTCTTTGTTGATTTATTTTTTAATTTGCTTTATTAGAACAAAGGAAATTATACATGCTCCAACCATAGCATTTTAGGATCTATTTCATAAAATCAAATAATGATAGAAATGAGCATTAAGCATTGTTCTTGGGCACTTCCTTCTCCCTCTGTTTTTCTTTGTTTGCTGTTTATCTAAAGTATATATAACTTACAATATTTCTGTTGAAAAAAATTATGCCCTGCTTAGATCTTAGTGGATTTATTTTTACTAGTAGAGAATTCTGAAGTTATGCAAATCTGTAAGGACTTAGAGCTTAATCTTTTTCTTACTGGGATTGAAATAAACATTTTTAAACTCCCTTTTAGGTCCATCATGTTACACAAAATGGAGGACTTTACAAAAAACCGTTTAATGAAGCTTTTGAAGAAACACCGATGCTGGTCGCTGTGCTTACTTATGTGGGGTATGGTGTACTCACTCTCTTTGGATATCTCCGAGATTTCTTGAGGCATTGGAGAATTGAAAAGTGTCATCATGCAACAGAAAGAAAAGAACAACAGGTAATTGTTAAGAGTCTTTGATTCTATAAATGGAAGCCTTTTATAGAGATCTTGGTATTTTCACTCATTATTTCTTTAGAGATCTGGGGACATGTTAAAATAAAAATATTCCAGATGAAGTTAAATGAAAGCATTTCACAAAGGAAGTGGAAAACAAGGTTAAGGCATGGAGAAATCAAGGTCTTTAAGATATTTCTAATTTAGTCTTCACAAGAATTTATTCCTGTTTGATGGATGAGAAAGCTAAAATTCACAAGTTAAATAACATTTCCTAAGACACTTTGTGTCAGAGCTTGTACACAGACACAGGTCTGTGAAGTGCCAGAAGCCATGTTCTGTCTGTTCATGGTACTGTGCTGTATCCCAAGTTGTGGCTCCATTCGTCTCAGAAGATGTAGTTCTGGAGAACTCATGATGTGTTTTCTCATAGACACATTGTACATAGATGTTTGGCTCACAGATCAGCTCCTCTCCCCAAACAAGTCTGTAAACAGAATGTGGTTGAGCTCTGTTCATGGTAGAAAAACAATCTTGTTTGAGTAATTGTAAACAGAGATAATGGTCGTCTCTGGGAGGAAAGACCTCACTTCACTTTTCTCTCTATACTCCTTTGCACCTCTAGATTTCTGTACAGTACACATGTATTGCCTATTCTCAAAAATCAGCCAAATTAGGGTGAAAAATGCCTGGTGTTTCTAAAAACAAACTTGTTTGTTCTTGGCATGTGAAGTATGCAGAGGTTGTCCTCTAACCCAAGGAATATTTAGATTAGAGATAGATCAGATAGATAGATTAGATTTAGATTAGAGATAGATTATAGAAGGGCTTCAGAAATTAGATTTTTTTGGTCCATCATACTTCTCACTTTTGTGGGGTTTTAGAGGAGAGAGGCGGATGTTGTGGCAGCAAGGTCACCACTGAGAGAGGAGCCATTAGACACTGGGCATGGATGGTGGTCCTGTGGGGGGAGGGACGGGGGCATCCAGAAATGTGGGCAAAGAAGGGACCTCATCAACTGCTAGAAAGCCAAAACCAGTCTGTATGGAATTGAGGATTCTGGTCCTGAGAGAACCCAGAACCCAGGCTGTCTTCACTGTCACGTCAGTCATTCTGCATCCTCCCCAGCACCAGAACCACAAGTTGGCCATCCTTCATTGTGCTGAAATGCCTACAGTTCACTTCATCAAGAAGTTATTTCTTGAATACCTAATGCAAGCAAAGCCCTGCGTTCAGAAGTTTGGTCCAGTAGGCAAAACTCGTTGTATGGTATTGCTGTTACTTATTTATGGGCCAGTATCTTCCTATTAGACTGAGTTGATGGTGGTTGTCACTGATGGGAGCTAACGTTTGATTCACATAGCCACATTCAAAAGTCTTTGTCTACAGGGACCTCTCCTAGTGTGGACATACTTCAAAGCCCTACTAACTAACATGTAGAGGTGGGTGCGGGGGTACTGGTTTTGATGTGGAGAGTATTCCAGGCTGAGGGGATGGGGTGGGCAAGGGTATGAGGAATGTTTGGGAGCAGCTGGGTTTTGGCTGTATGAGAGATTGTGGTTTGAATGTCAAGCTAGGAACTTTGGGCAGTGAGGAGTCTGGGCAGTTTTTGAGCAGAGGAGTGGCCGGAGAGTTTGCATAGCTGGTGTTGTGTCATGGTGTGATAAAGAATGAATGGGGTTGCATCAGAATTACTTTGTAAAAGAGTACATCACGTTTTGAACTTGTTCTGTGTTTCCAGAGGGTGAATTTACTCTTGAGTATTGGGGCTGCCTGTGTGTACTTGACCTTTGTGTTAAGGAGTCAGAACACATAGATTTTATTAAGTAGTTTCTAATTCTGTTGAGGAAACATAAACTCTTCAGATTTAACGGGTCTTTGCAAAGCACTATACACATAAATAGTGTCTGAATTGTATGCAGATGTAGAACAAAAAAATAGCTGACTAGCATTGAATTAATCAGGAAATAATTGTAGGAGGAAGTAATAGGAAATATGTGGGACAGAGGGGGGACATTTGCTTCTACGGTTTAGAGGACTGTACTAATTTGTTTGAATTCTTTCAATAGGATTTTCACAGTAGATAACATTAACAGTTAAAACAGTTGAATTCTGCCATTTTCTTTTCTTTCTTTCTTTTTTTAATCTTTATTTATTTTTGAGAGAAAGACAGTGTGAGCAGGGGAGGAGCAGAGAGAGGGAGACACAGAATCCGAAGCAGGCTCCAGGCCCTCAGCTGTCAGCACAGAACCCAAGGTGGGGTTCTAACTCACGAACCGTGAGATCATGACCTGAGCTGAAGTCGGACACTTAACCGACTGAGCCACCCAGGCGCCCTGAATTCTGCCATTTTCTTATCAAAGTTTAGCTTTTAGAGGGAAAGGAAGATCATTCAGCCCTATGGTAGAGCATGTTTATTTTCGGATACTGGATTAGATGTAGTGAGAGGGATATGCAGAGTTTTAAGTGTTACATTGGAAGAAGTGAGGGAAAGTGCTTGGGATCATAAAATGCAAATCTAATGTTGCCACTTCCTCATTTCACTGAGTGAATGGTGTTTATAACTGCCTCCTTACTTTCTTCCCCATTCTATTATAAAAGAGAGCCCATTTTAACTATTTATGCTAGTTCTTTATGTGTTGCTTTGGGTAGAACTGAATCCCATGGCCCCAACTAATGAGTTAGCATGACTTTGTTCTATTCTATGTAAATTGTAAAAAAAAAAAAAAAATTCTTTGAATTCTTTACTGCTTGATCCTCTCCTATTAGTGTTATTTTGGAGGAGAGTGTTGTTTTTCCCAGTCTATAGTCTGTTTCTTTTTTATGTGAGATGAAGCTACTAGTCCTCTAGAAACATGTATGTGATTAGATATAGCAAAAGGTTGAATTTAAAACATTCCAGTATCTAGACAAGAAATACCTAAGAAATTTAAGGATCAGATCATGGTAGGTAGTTCCCATACAACTTACCAAACTTAATTTTTGCCTCTACGGTTTGTTTATGATCAAATATTCAAAAATGGAAAGGATAGGATATTGGGAAGGGACATTATTTATCCACATCCTGATATGTTTAATTTTCAAGATACAAAAGAAGAAAATTATTTGAAATAGATTAATAGAAATTCCTGGAAGTATTTTATTCTTGACCTTCCTCAAAAAGTAGTTTACTAAGAATATTCTGATGGTTGCCATTGTAGCAGTATCTTTGGAAACTATTAATGTATAGTTGCTTGATGTATTAAGCTGAGGGATTATCAGTTGGTTTGTCTTTTTTAGTTCTGTGGACTTACAAAGAGCTCTACTTTTCATTGTTTTGTGGTGTGTGTGGAGCCCCGGACAGCAGTCATCTATTTTTTTTTAAATAGCCTCATTGAGATAAAATTTATATACCATAAAGGTCACCTGTTTAAAACATATAATTCAGTTAATTTTAGCATTACAGTTGACCCTTGAAAAATGTGGAGGTTAGGGGTGCCGGCACCCCCCACATGCAGTTGAAAATTTATGTATACTTTTGACTCCCCCAAAACTTAACTAATACTCTTCAGTTGACCTGAAGTTTTGCTGATAGCATAAACAGTTGATTAACACATATTTTGTAAGTTATATGTATCACATACTGTATTCTTTTTTTTTTTTTTTTTTTTTAAGTTTATTTATTTATTTTGAGACAGAGTACCAGCAGGGGAGGGGCAGAGAGCAAGAGAAAGAAAGAGGATCCCAAGCGGCAGTGCAGAGCCCAATGCAGGCTTGAACTCAAGAACCATGAGATGATGACCTGAGCCAAATCCAACAGTCGGACGGACATTCAAGTGACTGGGACACTCAACTGACTGAGCCACCCAGGCACCCCCACCTTTTATTTTCTTTTTTAAGTAATCTCTACATCCAAGGTGGGGCTTGAATTTACAACCCTGAGACCAAGATTACCTGCTCCACCAACTGAGCCAGCCAGGTGCCCCTTATATACTGTATTCTTAAAATAAAGTAAGCTAGAGAAAAAATATGAAGAAAATTATAAGGAAGAGAAAATACATTTATAATACCATACTGTATTTATTAGAAAAAAATCTGCGTGTAGATGGACCTGCAGAGTTCAAACCCCTGTTGTTCAAGGGTCAAATGTATTTTCAGAAGTGAGCAGCCAGCACCATAATCTAGTTTTAGAACATTTTTATCATCTGAAAAAGAAACCCCATAGCTGTTAGCAGTCACTTATTACTCCCCCTTATCACCCTAGGCAACCACTGATCTACTTTCTGTTTCTAGATGTTTCATATGAATGGGATTATACAATGTGTGATTATTTGTGTCTGCCTTCTTTACTTGGCGTAATGTTTTTTGAGGGTCATCCATGTTGTAGTATGCTTCATATTCATTTCTTTTTATTGCTGAATCATATTCCACTGTATAGAAGTCATCTATTTGTATTTACTCTAGGGATTTCTCACTAGTACCAAGCTGTATCCCAGATAAACCTTTTCAAAGAGTTTGGTAGTAGATTACCACCTTATCCTTGTGCACTAGTGACATTAGTAGGTTTGCAAAAGTTTCCCCGTCACCTTTTGGGCTTTTTTGTTTGGAGCAACAGTGTAGCTTTTTTAAATTTAATTTTATTATTATTATTATTTTAATGTTTTATTTATTTTTGAGAGAGAGAGACAGAGCACGAGTGGGGGAGGAACAGAGAGAGGGAGACGCAGAATCTGAAGCAGGCTCCAAGCACAGAGCCCGACGTGAGGCTCAAACTCATGAACATCAAGTTCAAACAGCGCATGAAGGCTGTTTGTACTTTACCATTGCCACTCACCTGCCAGTTAAGTATTTTTTGTCTGAGCAAGTATCCCTTTAGAGTACTTGTTATATTGTATTATAACTTCATTTGTGTGCCGCTCCACTCCACTAAGAGGTCCTTAGGAGTGTAAAGGTTGTGTCTTACTCATTTTTATTCCTAATGCCTACCTTAGTGCCTGGAAAGGACAGCTCAGTAAACGTTTGTTCAGTGACTGAGCAAACAAGTATTAGGTTGGCCTGACTAAAGTCATTTCACAGTGACTAAGAAGGAGGAGGAAGAAGAGGGTGAGGATGTGGAGTGGGGATGGGGGACAGGCTGGGGGAGGGGCAGGGTAGGAGTAGTGGGGGTATTGTAGTTTGCGGAGAGAACTGTCTTGTTTTTTAATATATCCCGAGTCTGGCAGAAGTATTCAGCAAAAGGCATTGGAAGGAAGGAAGGAAGGAAAGGAAGGAAGGAAGGAAGGAAGGAAGGAAGGAAGGAAGGAAGAGATAAGTCCTCTATTTTAACCCTGTCCTAGAATATTTAAACTGTAGGAGATATTTTTGGGAACAGACACTCTTGTTGCCTAAACTGGAACCCTGAATAGTTACCCTGTTCCGTCCCCATTCTTGCTTCATTGCTAAGCTGCAGGGAATTTGGTTAGTGGCCTTTCAGTTCTTTTCACCGAACCTTCTAACTGTAGTCAAGCTTCCACCCTGGCCAGGAGTCCCTCTCTTCTGCCGTTCTGTCCCACCAGCTTTTGGTCTGTAACATCCCTCACTGTGGCAACTTTCCTGTCACTCTGTGTAAGTCTGTTCCTGTCTCAGGGACTGAGGTGTTGTCTCATCGGAACAATGAGGAGTGGTGAGCTCCTTGATCTTGACAGTCTCTGCCCTCCCAGCCACACCCTGGCTGCCCAGAGCTCTACTTCACTTGAGCCTGCAACCATTTTGGGTTTGGTAACCCTTCCAATAAATGGGACCAGACTGTCTTAAGCATTTTCTGATGTTTATATAGTAAAACAAAAATAGTGCTCTTTCTTCTAATAAAAATTTGTCTGTGATGGAGTATTTCTCTCAGGTGTTTGAATTAATACCTTTAACATTAATGTGCAGTATTTAGAAAGGGTTTAAAGAAATGAGATCAAGAAGAGTTGGTACTGTTTACCCTATTTGATGTGAATGGACAAAGATTGGAAACAACTCCCCCTGCTCCCCCAATCCTACTTTGGGAAATAAATGCATGGTGAATGACAGCCAAGGGAAAGTCCCAAATTAGAATTTGGATGTCTTTGTTCCAGTTTTCATTCACTTAGTATTCTTGTTGGAAGAAGAGACTATCAAAAAGGATACATTATTTAAGTAGTAAATTTCCAATTATGATAGACACATTATTTATGGATATTTTCTCAAGGAAATGTAAATGTTAGGGCAATTGTGAAAGAGATGGTATCGGGTACTGCACATTCCAGAGAGTACTTTCTGACTCTGCTCAGCTTTATTTAAGATTTTATCTACTGTGAGGCTTACTTATTAGTTACTTTATAGTCCAATGTCATAGAAGGTTAATTATAAAATTTTATGAAGTCTTTTTTAGCAATAAAAATCTTACACAATAAGGCTTAAGCTTTGCATGTTTCTAATTAGCTTCTTTAACAGATTAATTTAGATTGACACCAAGTCCAGATCTCGGGGCTAGAAGTTCAACAGTTTGCTAACTGTAGTATAGTTTTCTTTTTATTTGGTTTGCCCCTTATCTTCAGGAGTCCAGTTGCTCTAGTGTGGTCTGATCATGTGGTCATATCACATCAGTCATAACATTATGCATTCATTTTAGCTCCACCCAGACTATTTTTTTATAGACTTAATTTTTAGTGCATCTTATTTCAGGGAAGAAGGGAGGGCTTTAAGTCCCTCATCATGGGAATTCATCACGAGAATCTTTTTTTCAAACTCCCATCCAAGGAAAGAAACCTGAGATAGGTGTCTTTCTATATAAGCAAACTTTTAGTCTTTCTTGCTTATCATTTTTCTTTGGATATGTTTCACTTTGATTTTAAAAATATACAGAGGATGGAATTTTAATTTCAGAATTATTATTTTTTGTTTAAAACTGAAATTACAGTGTTTTTTTTTTTAAGTTTAATTTATTTTGAGAGACAGAGAGCATGAGTAGGGGAGGGGCAGAGAGAGAGAATCCCAAACAGGCTTCATGCTGTCAGCGCAGAGCCAGACAAGGGGTTCAAATCTGTGAACAGTGAGATCATGACCTGAGCCAAAACCAAGAGTTTTGAATGCTTAACCAACTAAGCCACCCAGGTGTCCTTAAAATTAGTGTTTTTATTTAAAAAAAATTTTTTTTAATGTTTTTATTTATATTTGAGAGAAAGAGAGAGACAGTCAGAATCTGAAGCAGGCTCCAGGCTCTGAGCTGTCAGCACAGAGCCTGACGCGGGGCTTGAACTGAACTGTGAGATCATGACCTGAGCTGAACTCGACTGAGCCACCCAGGTGCCCCAAGACCTACTTTATTAAGTTCTTTGACTCTACATTCATGCAGTCAGATGATTATTTACAACGATTTCATATAGGTTAGCCATCAAAGCCAAGTGGCTTTTACCTGATTAAGAGTTGTTTTACCTTGAGGTACCTGGGTGGCTTAGTGGTTTAGCATGGGACTCTTGGTTTCAGCTCAGGTCATGATCTCACGGTTTCATGAGTTCGAGCCCGTGTGGGGCTCTGTGCTGGCAGTGCGGAGCTTGCTTGGGATTGTCTCTCTCTTCCTGTTTCTCTCTGCCCTTCCCCACTCTGTCTCTGTCTCTCTCAAATAAAAAAAACTAAAAAAAAAAAAAAGAGTTTTTCCCCCCCCTCCCTTTTTTTAAAGTAATCTCCACACTCAACATGGGACTCAAATTACAACCCTGAAGTCAACAGTCTCATGCTCTACTAAGCCAGCCAGGTGCCCCAGAGTTGTTTTAAAGTTTTAAAGTTGTTTTTAACATAGAGAATTGATGCCTTTGTGATTGTTTTCCTTATCAGCGAATTCAATATAATTGACCTCTCATTCTTAATTGCTCTTACAACATGAAAAGGGAAGTTGTAAAAATGTTCTAAAGCAATTTAGTTAAATTCATGGTATTTCACCATTTGTTGGCAGGACTTTGTGTCATTGTATCAGGATTTCGAAAACTTCTATACAAGAAACCTCTACATGAGGATTAGAGACAACTGGAATCGACCGATCTGTAGTGTGCCTGGAGCCAGGGTGGACATCATGGAGAGGCAGTCTCATGATTATAACTGGTCCTTCAAGTGAGTCTCAGTTGGGAAATTATCTCTTGACAGCAACAGAAAGGAATTTCTTCACTTCAGAATTTATTCTATTGCAAATTGAGTATTCTGTTAAAACAAGAGTCGAAGCTGAGAGTACAGCACAACATAGTTTCCTTGCATATAGTTCATCGTTATCCAGATTTTTAAAATATATTTTTCTGTTACATTTGATACTGTGTTGGATTATAACTGAAAACAAAGTTTGACTAATTAAAAAGAAAAACAAGAAGCCAAAGAAAAACTGTCCTTTCTGTTATGCCACTTACCAGAATCAAGTGTCTGAATATACTTCCAGATATTTTGATTTCTCGAATGGTTCCAGGATATATGCAATGCTTTTACTTAAATAGGCTGAATAGTTTAGAAAACTTTTCATATTCATAAAACTTTATTGTTTAGATCTCACAAGTATTGCATGGTTGCATTGTTACTATTAAAAAAAAAAAAAGATAATACAGATAAATGAAACATTCCCCCATGACAACTAACCACTATCCCTTCTGCAAATCCACTTCTCCACAAATCTTCACTCCCCAGAGGTGACCATTGTTACCAGTTTGTTGTGTATGATTCCTCCAGATGTTTTCTGTGGGGTATGTATGTGGTGAATCCACTGGGGTTACGTACAGGTAATTTTTGATTTATAAAAATGGGACCATACTATAGAAATCATTTTATATCTTGCTTTTTTCTTGCTAACATGTTGGTAATATCCTGCTTGTCTGTATCCACAGCCAGCTTAATATTAGCAGTGGCTACTTAGCATCGTATAGTATAGATGTATATAGTGTATGGCAGGTTGGGCTGCACCATCCTTTGTTAAAAACCCCAAAATTTCAGAGTTCAAACAGCAGCAGTTTCTTGTCCACACTTCCCGTCCACCTTAGGTTGGTGGAGCCTCTGAAACATGTTATTCTCACTGGTGGGCCCAGGCTGATTGAACTTCCATCATAATGGAATGTCACTGGTCTGTGTGCCTGGAGAAGGGGCATGGTAGATAAATTGTGCAGTGACTCTGAAAGGATCTTTATGCAGGTATCCTTTCATATCTGTGTGGAAATTGCTGAGTCAAAGAGTATGTACTTCTTTTAATGGAGAAGTCCTGCCAAACTGCCCTCCAAAAAAAAAAAAATTACTGACTGATATTCTTATCTACAGTATGTGAGACTGTCCTGGCCAACTCTGGCTATGGTCAGTTTTTAAATCTTTATCATTATCTATACGTGAAAATTACTATTTTGTTTTAACTTTCATTTTCTTAATTTTAGTTTCTTAGTGAGTTTGAGCTTCCTTTCTACTAGGCCATATTCTCCCTACTTTCTGTATATGGTGCTTCCTTTTATATCATCAGTGTGTTTATTATTGCGTGTACATATTTGATTTGCTCATGAGTTTCATGAACTTTTATGGTATTGAAATACAGGTACACAGGGAATATAATTAAAGGTGTTATAAACATGGGTTCCTACAACTATCTTGGATTTGCACGGAATACTGGATCATGTCAAGAAGCAGCTGCCAAAGTCCTAGAGGAGTATGGAGTTGGAGTGTGCAGCACTCGGCAGGAAATTGGTAAGTGCAGGCTCTGTTTGGCCAGCTAATGTTCTTAATTGTGCTACTCAGGAGGGAATAATGCTGATACAGAGCTAGAATAGTAAGCATCCACATACATACTTTGCCATATAGTTTCTGAAATAACGGATGATTTTAATGTGTTCAACACATGTTGAGACATATTTATCTTTTCCATTGTATTATAATACAAAATATCTCTAGAAAAGTTCCATAAGTATTTAACTCATTTGCAGCTTTAATGTTCACTTTGTTGGCTTTTACAAATGGTAGTGGTTAAGAGTGCTGTTTCCTAGGCCTGACCCTGTGGGCATATGAGGGTTATTTAATCTGTTTCCATGCTGGTAAGTGGGGGTGAGAATAATTACTACCTTATAGGGCTATTGAAGAATTAATTCATATAAAGCATTTGTGACTTGGCAAATATTCAGTAAATGTTAACTTTTTGTTATTGTACCTTTACAAAATGTAAAGGTGAATAGATTTATATAAATAAATTTCATTTTTGTTCATAGGACGATTTCAAATTCTTCTGTTTTGTTCCAGAGAACTGATAACTATAAAGGTTAAAAGGCAACTTCTGGATATTTATTACTATGAATCACCCTCAAACTTAGTGGATTAAAACACTAATTCATCATTATTTCTCATAGGTCTAAAGATTGGCAAGCTTAGCTGGGTCATTTGTACTCAGGTCCTTAATGACATAGTTTAGGAAGCATGGTGCAATGACGATATATGGTAATCAGACCTTACATCTTTATGGCACTTTGTAGTTTTTAAATTTCTTGAGCCTTTTCTCTCTTTTGATCCTCACAACAATGTCATGAGGTAGATAGAGCAAATATTATTATTGGTATTTAGCAGATATGAAACTGAAGCCCAGGGAGGTTAAATGACTTGCTTAAAGCTTTGAGGACTTGTAGCATCTCAGTTCAGCAGCCTTTTTTTCACCATCTTTTCTGCTTTGATCAGTCTTGTTCGGTCCTTACAGATTTGATTATTGACATAAAATCACAATACAAAGTGAGGGAGGATGTTTTTTAACTTGTCTTTTGCTACATAACAAATCATTCTAAAACCTAGCAACTTAAAACAGACACATACATTTATTTGCTTATAATTCTGCCATTTGGAGAAGCCTTGATATTTATCTTAGCTCCATGTGGTGTTGGGTGGGGCATTATGGCTGAGAATAGAGTATCCAGGGTGGTTTCACTTACATGTCTGGTACCTCACTTGGGTAGTGGGATCAGTCAAGGGCTGGCTGAGCCCTGCATTCCTCTTCCATAGTCTCTTATCCTCCAGAGGCCCTCCTGCTCCCCGTGGCTTTTCTTTACAACAGGCTAGTTAGACTGTTTTGTGTGGCAGCTGACTTCAAAAGTATAAAAGCATATGTTGCCAGGCCTCTCAAGGCCTAGACTTAGAACTATCAAGTGTCAGCCAGAATGGGAGAAATTGTTGGCAATCTTCTTTACAGAAATTCCATCACAGGTGCTGAATCTGAAGGTATTCAGATCTGAAGTGGTATCGACCACGATGTCTTTCATTAGCCATTTCTCTTCATACTACTCTTCCATAGAGCTTAGTCTGAAAAGGTTGTAACATGAAGACTGTGATTTCTTTTTATAAAGTAATGAGTAACTCTTAAATTCAGGATTTGGCAGTGTTAACTTCACTAAGTTCTTCACACAGGAAACCTGGACAAGCATGAAGAACTAGAGAAGCTTGTGGCAAGTTTCTTGGGAGTAGAAGCTGCTATGGCATATGGCATGGGATTTGCAACAAATTCAATGAACATTCCTGCTCTTGTTGGCAAAGTAAGACTTGTCATTTATGAAAACTCTCTAGTATGTTGTAAAGCATTCAGAACAAGCCAAAGGCTGTTGTAAACTTCATACCAAACCTGGTCTGCCGAAAGATATTTCTGTCACAAATTTTTGAATAACAATATCACATGGAGACTTAGTGGAAGCTTTCTTGCTAGAACTCATGATTCTTTACTCTTCCATTAGAGGACTCTTGCCTTCATCATTCATGTGGTTTTGAAAGGGATTCTGATAAAAACCTCATAAAATGCTAAAATTTTGAAAGAAAGAATGTTTAATTTGGAAGGTTGTTTAACAGGTGGTTTTTCCTAAGTAGAAAAATTTGAAAATACATAGGTACCCTAATACTTGTTCTTATAATGCGTGTTGCTCAGAGATAATATAGGCAAATTATAGGCATATATGTAAAGTGAAGGTAATACTATAGGTTAAAAGTAAGAATATAAGTTAATAATAGTGAAGGTTTGAAGCACCTGGGTGGCTCAGTCAGTTAAGTGGCTAACTCTTGATTTCGGCTCAGGTCATGATCTCACAGTTCATGAGATCAGGCCTGCATCGGGCTCTGCACTGACAGTGTTGAGCCTCCTTGGGATTCTCTTTCTCCCTCTCTGCCCTCCTGTGCTTGCACTCTCTCTCTGTCTCTCAAGATAAGTAAATAAACTTAAAAAAAGTAATAATGAAGGTTAAAAGTAGTAGTACTAATAAAAATAATAATTTAAGAAGTGTGTATTTTTTGCTGCCTTGTGGGTAGAGTTTGTAAGGGGGCAGTTAAGGAGAGAAGAGATAAGAGACTTTGTAAATCACATTTTAGCAGACTGACACTCTCAACTTGAAAGGGCCCTCAAGGAACTTTATTTATTTTTTAAATTTTATTTTAAGTAGGCTCCACACTCAATGTGGGGCTTGAACTCACAATCCTGAGATCAAGAATTGTATGCTCCACTGACTGAGCCAGCCGGGTGCCCCAGGTTTTTTAATATTGATATTTAGGAATTGTATGTTGAAAAATTGGTAGATTACTGAGTTGGAAGACTTGGGTTTTTGTTTGGTTGCTTATATATTCAAATTTATTTATTTATTTTTTTTTGTATATTCAAATTTAGCTCTATGACTGTGAGCATGTCACAGCCTTCCTTTTTTTTCTTTTTTTTCCTTTTAAGTTTTATTTATTTAAGATATCTCTACACCCAAACCTCGGGCTCAAACCCATGACCTCCCAACGTCAAGAATTGGCCTGCTCTTCTTTTTTTTTTTTTTTTTTTTAAATGTTTATTTTTTGAGAGAGACAGTGTGAGTGGGGGAGAGGCAGAGAGAGGGAGGGAGACACTAGAATTGCCTGCTCCTCTGACTGAGCCAGCCAGGCACCCCGTCACAGACTTTCTGAGCCTCAGATTTTGCTTTGTAAAATGAGGTACTTGGACTAGGTTAACTGTAAAGTCCTTTTCAGTTATATAATGTATGGTTTCTTTTTTTTTTTTTTTTTAATTTTTTTTTTTTTAACGTTTATTTATTTTTGAGACAGGGAGAGACAGAGCATGAACGGGGGAGGGTCAGAGAGAGAGGGAGACACAGAATCTGAAACAGGCTCCAGGCTCTGAGCTGTCAGCACAGAGCCCGACACGGGGCTCAAACTCACGGACCGCAAGATCATGACCTGAGCTGAAGTCGGACACTTAACTGACTGAGCCACCCAGGCGCCCCTATAATGTATGGTTTCAAGGCACACATGGAACAAATAGAGAACAAATACCAAGGGAGGACGTTTAAACCCAATTATATTGATATTATATGATATTATATTAAATATAAATGGCTTATACATTCCAATTAGAAAAGAGAGGTTGGGGGCATCTGGGTGGCTCAGTCATTTAAGCATCTGACTTTGGCTCAGGTCGTGATCTCACTATTCATGAGATCAAGCCCCACGTTGGGCTGTGCACTGACGGTGCAGAGCTGGCTTGGGTGTCTCTCTCTCTCCTTCTCTCTGCCCCTTCCCCACACACACTTGCTCTCTCTCTCAAAATAAATAAACTTAAAAAAATTATTTTTTCAAAAAGAAAAAAGAGCTTGTCAGATTAGATAAAATTAAGTAGGTTTCTACCAAAAACCTACTTTAAAGACACAGGTTAAAAGTAAAAGGATGAAAGGAGATACAGCAAGCAAACAATAATTGAAAAGAAAGTTAGAGTGGCTATATTAATATAAACAAAGATTTCAGAGCAAGGAATATTTCTCGGGGTAAAGTGGAACATTGTATAATGATACAGGAGTTAATTCATTAAAAAGATAACAATTTAAAATATATCGGTACCTAAATAGAGCTTCAAAGTACCTGAAGCAAAAATTGATGAAAGGAGAAATAGACAAATATATAATTGTTACTAGAGATCTCTATATCCTTCTCTGAGTAATTGATAGAACTAGGCAGAAAATCAGCAAGGTTAGAGAACACTTGAAAACATTATCAACCAACTTGACCTAATTGACATTTATGAAACATTTTACCCAATAACAGCAAACATTTACCAAGATAGGCCATTTTCAGGGCCATTAAACAAGCCTTAACAAAATTTTAAAAATTTAAATTATTCAAAGTATGTTCTCTGATTCTAATGCAATTAAATTAGAAATCAGTAACATAAGGGGCACCTGGGTGGCATCCGTAAGTGTCAGACTTTGGCTCAGGTCATGATATCACGGTTTATGAGTTTGAGCCCCACATTGGGCTCCGTGTTAACAGCTCAGAGCCTGGAGTCTGCTTCAGATTCTGTCTCCCTTTGCCCCTCCCCAACTCGTACGTGCCTGCTCTCTCTCAAAAACAAATAAAATAAAAAAAAAAAAAATCAGTAACACAGAGATACCTGGAAAATGCTCAAATATTTGAAAAAACATACTTCCAGATAACTCATAAGTCAAAGCAGAGAGGCAACATAGAAAATAATTTGAATGAAATGGAAGTGAAGCATATTATAATTTGTGAGACAAAGCTAAAAGCAATTCTCAGGGAATATGTAGTGTTAAGTGCTTGTATTAATAAAAGAAAAGTTTTGGGGTGCCTGGGTAGCTCATTTGGTTAAGCGTCCGACTCTTGATTTCAGCTCAGGTCGTGATCTCATGGTTCATGAGATGGAGCCCTGTGTTCCATGCTGACAGCTTGGAGCCTGCTTGGGATTTTTCTCTCTCCTTCTCTCTCAGTCCCTATCACCCCTCCCTCCAAAATGAAAAAAATAAACATTAAAAAAAAAAGAAAAACATTTTTTTTGAAGGAGAGAGAGACAGAGTATGAGGAGGGGAGAGGCAGAGAGAGAGGGAGACACAGAGTCTGAAGCAGGCTCCAGGCTCTGAGCTGTCAGCACAGAGCCCAATGTGGGGCTCAAGCTCACGAACTGCAAGATCATGACCTGAGCCAAAGTCAGATGCTTAACTGACTGAGCCACCCAGGCACCCCAAAAAAGAAAAATTTTTATGGAAACCAATTTGACAATAAATCTTATATAAAAAAAAAACCACATTTTGAATCAGCTGTCTAAATAAGGACTTTGAAAAAGAAGAGCAAATTAAAGAGTCCCAAAGAGTCCAAACAGAGGAAAGATAAAATAAAGGTAAATTCAGAAATCAATGATTTAGAAAGGAGACAATGGGGAAAATGTGTGAAACGAAAGATGGTTCTTTGAGAAAATGAATAAAATTGATAACTCTCTAGCCAGACTGGTGAGGATAAAAAGAAGACACAAATTACCAGTGGCAGGAATGACAGAGGGCACATCACTACACATCCTATAAACATTAAAAGGATAATAAGGACATTTTAAGAACTTTATGCCAGTAAATTCAACAACTTAGATACAGTGGACACATTCTTTGAAAGACCTAAATGTATGGTTCTTTGACTTCGTCACGTTGATTATAATACATTCCTGTCCTACATTTTAGCAGTATGAATCTTGAGATTCTTACTTGGAATTTCTCAGAATTTTTCACAGTAAAGAGTTAAATAATCTTGTTCTATTCTTCCCTGTATGTTCAGAAACTCTAATAATCATGTAGAATTAGAGATCTTATATACAGACACGGAAGGTCTTACCTTAAAGATTTATCTTTCAAATCAAGTATTTTAGTTGAAATGTTATTAAGTATCATTTAATCTATTAAAGGCAGGAACCAATACAGTTTTAATATTTCTTTGAGTCTGATACTAAATTCTATGTGAGGTTGTTGATTATTCAGCTTCAAGGAAGGGGGAAACAGTATACTGTAGAATAAGAGCATGTGTTCTGGTAGCAGAAGCTTTGTAATGAATCACTTAGCATGCTTGTGACCTTGGGCAAGGTTTGTTAACTTCTCTGAAAGGGAATTTCCTCATATGTAAAGTGGGGATAATAATAGTACCTGCCTCAGAGATTTTTTTAATGAGGATTAAAAGTAGTAATGCCTTTAAAAGCCTTAACATAATGCCAGGAACCTATTAAGTACTTAGCTGTTAACTGCTGACTTTTAATTTTATTTTATTTTTGAACTAAGGATAGTTCATGGTAGATTGATACACAGAAATGGTGAATAAGAATGTCTAAAAAGGAGGTAAGGGCCTCCTGGCTGGCTCAGTTGTGGAGCATGCAACTCTTGATCTCGGAGCTGTAAGTTCGAGCCCCACGTTGGGTGCAGAGATTACTTCAAAAGAAACTCTTAAAAAAAAAATACATAAAAAGGTAAATAACAAACCATGTTGCAGATTTTGTCAGGAAAAAAAAAATGAGCTGGAAAGAGAAGAAAATAAAATTATATGGAGGGAAAGGAGGAGGATCCTTTTAAGGTAACAGTGGAATGCAAGAGTGGCAAGTAAAGGATTCGAAGACTTGGCAGAAGAGAAATTCAGAGTTTGGATGTAAATAAAAGCTTGTTGTTGTATACCTGAATATTTAAGTCAGTCACAGGACTGAAGAAATTAAAAGGCTGGAATTCTGCATCTACTTCTAAGTTAATTTTGCAAAACAAAAATATGTATACTTTTCTTCTTCTTGAAATTGATAGTTTTGCTGTTGTACAAGCTTTCCTTAATAAGGTAGCATTATTCATGATTTTAGTGTTTTATAATTTGTGTAACTACATCTTTCCTTCCAGCTTCTTACCTTCCTGTGCTTGTGGTTTTGCAGGGTTGCCTGATTTTGAGTGACGAACTAAACCATGCATCTCTGGTTCTAGGAGCCAGACTCTCGGGAGCAACCATTCGAATCTTCAAACACAACAGTGAGTTTGATGTGGAATCCACTTCAGACTTTAGTGTTTAATATTTTTTGGGTTAGTGGAAGTGGTACCATTAGTTATATTAATAATAGAAAATCTAAATGACGCATGTTGCAACATTTAAAATGTCCTTCTGGTCCAGTCTTTTAAAAGTTATTTTTGGGGCACCTGGGTGGCTCAGTTGGTTAAGGTTCGGCTCAGGTCATGATCAATAGTTTGTGAGTTCGAGCCCCTAATCAGGCTCTGTGCTGACAGAGTGGAGTCTACCTGGGACTCTCTCTCTCTCTTTCTCTGTCTCTCTCTTTCTCTCTCTCTCTCTCTCTTTCTCTCTCTCTCTCTCTCTCTCTCAAAAAAATAAACTTGGGGCACCTGGGTGGCTCAGTCGGTTAAGCGGCCGACTTCGGCTCAGGTCATGATCTTGCGGTCCGTGAGTTCGAGCCCCGCATCAGGCTCTGTGCTGACAGCTTAGAGCCTGAAGCCTATTTCAGATTCTGCATCTCCCTCTCTCTCTGACCCTCCCCCGTTCATGCTCTGTCTCTCTCTGTCTCAAAAATAAATAAACGTTAAAAAAAAAAAATTAAAAAAAAAATAAAAAAATTAAAAAAAAAAAAACTTTAAAAAGTTATTCTCTTCCTCATTAGAATAGAAATAGAGGCTAAAGGAAGCCTTTTGGTACAAAATACAAGATTCTCCTTTTATTTGGCTTTCAACTTTTTCTAAATAAATTTTTTTAATGTGTATTTATTTCTGAGAGAGAGACAGAGTGCAAGCAGGGGAGGAGCAGAGAGAGGGAGACACAGAATCTGAAGCAGGCTCCAGGCTTTGAGCTGTCAGCACAGAGCCCAATGTGGGGCTTGAATCCATGAACGGTGAGATCATGACCTGAGCTGAAGTTGGCCACTTAACCAACTGATCCACCCAGGTGCCCCGAGAGAGGCAGGGGAGGGCTTGTGGTGGGGGAGAGAATCTTAAGTGGGTTCCGTGGAGACTGATGCTTGACATGGGGCTCGAACCCCTCACCCTGGGATCATGACCTGAGCACAAACCAAGAGTCGGATGCTCAGCTGACCGAGCCACCCAGGTGTCCCCAGAGCATTTATCATTAACAGGAAAATTATGATCCTCATTAATGGTAGTACCAGCCAAGCTGTTTCTGGGCCTGTTAACCATCCTTAAGGACCAACAGAGCCATGAGAGCTAGATAATGTACAGACAGCTGATCAAGTCAAACAAAAGGCTAACTGATTGCCAAGCTTTCTTACCACATAGTCTCATGGATGCCACTGGCGTATTTTTAGCGCACTACTAGGTTAAAGCTGTTTAACAAGCAGTTATTGAGTGTATCCTGGGTGAAAGGAAATGGAGCATGCGCGTGAATTTTCCCTCCTATTTGCTTTTTAAGAGGTGTATGTATTTTTAATAGTTTATTTGCACTTTCTTGCTCAGTCTTTTATGTGTGTATTTCTGAATGACTCACTAGGATTAAAGATACAGTTGATTCTACGAATACAAAAAAAAAAAAGCTAACTGAATGGTCAGGTATTTAACATGAAACATGAGCCATTTCACAGGCATGCTAACCAACTCTGAATCACCTATGCCACAGTTATTTGGTGGAGTTTTTGTGGTTTTGAACATTTATTACATTTCAGATTGTCATTCAAGCTAGAGGTAGCTCACCCATTTTGCCTTTTTCTGCTCAGTTCTGATTCCATAAGTTAATGTCCTTTGCTATTTGAGACACCCTTCCTGAATAAGAAATGTGTATTTGCATTTCTGAAATAAAGTTCAGAAAGAGGAAGGTACTTTGTGCTGAAATTCTTTTTTGTGTGATGTAGATATGCAAAGCCTAGAGAAGCTGCTGAAAGATGCCATTGTTTATGGTCAGCCTCGGACTCGAAGGCCCTGGAAGAAAATTCTAATCCTTGTGGAGGGAATATATAGGTAATCCTACTTTCCTATTCTTATCTTTTCTGATTTGGCTCCATGAAGTTACAGAATTTTTAAGCAGAAGGGAATGGTAATATAGACCCCTCTGGAAACTAAGGAAACAATGTTTATGATTTGTTAAAATACCTGGAAGCAGGGGCGCCTGGGTGGCTCCGTCGGTTGGGCGTCCGACTTCGGCTCAGGTCACGATCTCGCACTCTGTGAGTTCCAGCCCCGCGTCGGGCTCTGTGCTGACGGCTCGGAGCCTGGAGCCTGCTTCCGATTCCGTGTCTCCCTCTCTCTCTGGCCCTCCTCCGTTCATGCTCAGTCTCTCTCTGTCTCAAAAATAAATAAATGTTAAAAAAAAAACACCAAAAACCTGGAAGCAGAGTTTGCACTAGAACAGAAGTCTTTTTCTCTGGCTTTTCTTTATTCTTTCTGTTGTGCTTTATAGTCTCCAGATCACCCCTCTGTTGGGGTCCTTTTTCTGCTGTTTATAGAGGGAATTTATACAGAGGGCCAAGAATTGGAATATATTTTCTAATATGTCAAAACAAATCATACATCATTTCATTTGAAGAAAGATTTTATTCTGGTTTATTTGCAGTCCTCGCACTTACTTTCTTACGTCCTATTTTTTTTAATTCTTTTATTTCATTTTATTCTGTTATTTTAATTACACATGCAACGTAATACAAAATCTAATGTTGCCTGTAATTACAAGCATTGGAAGAATCTGGTGACCTTTATCCATCTGTGGTAAATTAAGATCAGTTCTGTTCTGACGCTTGTTTTAAAAGATCCACTCTCCTTTCCCCCAGACATCTGCCTGGCCATGGCATCACCTCACTTTGCTAGTTTAAAATCACAGGCAGAGGGGCGCCTGGGTGGCTCAGTCGGTTAAGCGTCCGACTTCGGCTCAGGTCGTGATCTCACGGTCCATGAGTTCGAGCCCCGCGTCGGGCTCTGTGCTGACAGCTCAGAGCCTGGAGCCTGTTTCGGATTCTGTGTCTCCCTCTCTCTGACCCTTCCCCGTTCATGCTCTGTCTCTCTGTCTCAAAAAAAAAAAATAAATAAACATTAAAAAAAAAAATTAAAATCACAGGCAGAGTTGTCAAACTATTTTAAAAAAGCAATAAACTGAAAAAATTAATAATAACAGTAAGTTGACAGACCAGCCCCTAATTTTGAGTTAAGAAGTCTCTGTATGTATTTTCTCCTGTCTTGCCAGCATGGAGGGATCTATTGTTCGCCTTCCTGAAGTGATTGCTCTTAAGAAGAAATACAAGGCATACTTGTATCTAGATGAAGCTCACAGCATTGGGGCTCTGGGCCCTACAGGTCGAGGGGTGGTAGATTACTTTGGCCTGGATCCTGAGGATGTGGACGTTATGATGGGAACATTCACAAAGAGTTTTGGTGCTTCTGGAGGATACATTGGAGGCAAGAAGGTAAATGGGCCATGTGAATTGAGCAATTGAGGATAAAGGGACTGGTGATTAGACTTGGTAACTCACTTGTGACAGATAAGAATCTGAACCCCGATGTGGAGACCCTGAATTTGTTTGTGGCTTAGGCTCACAGTGCCTTTGGGCTTCACAGTTCAGCTTAGGGAGTGACTGATAAACTAAAGGCGGGTTCTGTTCATTGTTTGTTGTTTTCTTATTTGAGCTTCGCTCTAAACTACACACTGGTCTGAGATACAGAACACCCTCTTGTATGAGAGAACACACAGTGGTGCTGCCTGTTTGCCACAGTCTTCTACTGGGTTTGAGTTGTGCCCACAGTTTCAAAAGTAGAGTTTATAATGAGAGCCAGTGGGAATAGAAGACCAGTTTCCCTCCCCTTGACCTCAAATGCATCTTGGGTGAGCATAGAGACAGGAAGAAAAAGATTATTTTGCCTGCTCTGGTGTACTACAAGGCATTGTATTTTTCAATTTAAAAATTATGTAATGAACTCTGAGGCTTTTGAGAATCAATGCGGTGTGATGGAAATGGCTGAATCATGAGACGGAGGCCTAGGTTTGAATATTTCCCTAACTTTGTGAGACCTTGGGCAAAGCATTTAACCTTCTCATTTCCTTATCACTAAAAACAGAGATAAATATGCCTAGTTTATAAGATTGTATCGTAAGGGTTGAAAAAATAATGTATGTCCATGTTACAACATGGATGAATTTGAAAGTTCACGTTAGTCAGTTTACATGAACTTAAAGAAGTCAGTCACAAAGGTTACATTGTATTATTGCTTTTATATGATATATCCAGAGCAGGCCAATTCAGAGACAGAATGTAGGTTCGTGGTTGCCAAGGGCTGAGGGGATGGGAGAAGCGGCAAGCGATTGCTGATGGGTATGAGGTTTCTTTCTGAGGTAATAAAATGTCCTAAAATTAGATAGTAGGGCCTGGCTCGCTCAGTTGGTAGAGTATGTGATTCTTGATCTCAGGGTCATGAGTTCAAGCCCCATGCTGGGCATAGAGCCTACTTTAAAAAAATAAATAAAACAAGATTAGATAGTGATGAAAGTCGCACAGCTCTATGAGTATACTGAAAGCACCTGAATTGTATACTTTAGAAAAGTTAATTCCATCTCGGTAAAACTGTTATTTAAAAAAACTCTCCATAGTATTAGAAAAAAACACATCATTTGTTAGTATTTGTATGAGGTATGTGGTAGGAGCTCATACATATCTCTAATTCCTTTTTAAACCTTGACATTGGGAGGCTTAAAGCATGGACTTTCTCTTAATAATTGATTGCCTTTTAGAGAAAACTCATTATTAGTGGTTTTAGTCAAGGTTGATAGAGTTTTACCTCAAATTTTTGTTAATGGAACCAGGCTCACTTTGGAGAGTTTGATTGCTAAGATTTATTGCCAAACCAAAGGACTTGAAATCATACTCTGGGAGATCATTTAGGTATGGTATATCTTTGCTTTTGTGGGTTTTGAATAGTTTTTAGTGTTTTTGAAGTGATACACTATTTTTGTAGTCCTATTCTGTGTGTCCTTTTTGGGTTCTGATACATGAGCTACTTTGCACATTTTATTTAAAGATTTAGTGAAGTTAAAAGGAGAGAATAGGGACATAGACCTGATTGTTTTGGACTCCTTGTAACTGGCATACAAAGTTTTTCTTCACTCAGTGAGATGGCTTTCCATGTTCTCATGAAAGACCCAGTGAATTTCTATTCTGCCATATTTATATTGTTTTATAAATCTGTGTATCTGGAGGATATTTAGATTTTTTAATGTTTGGGGGGGCAGAGAGACAAGGGGACAGAGAGGATCTGAGGCAGGCTCTGCTCTGACAGCAGAGAGCCTGGTGGGGTGCTTGAACTGAGGAACCATGAGATTATGACCTGAGGTGAAGTCGGACACTTAACCAACTGAGCCACCCAGGCGCCCCTAGAGGATATTTAATACCTTTAAAATTGATGCTAGAGAACGGTCTTACTCTTACTCAGAAGTGTAAGGATGGGCTTAGCAGACATAGGGTAGCATGTAGATGATATTTTTTGTAATCCTTAAAAGTAAATTATTGTGGGGTGCCCAGGTGGCTCATTTGGTTAAGTGTCTGATTCTTGGTTTCGGCTCGGGTCATGATCTCGTGGTTTGTGAGATTGAGCCCCAAGTCGCTGACAGTGTGGAGCCTGCTTGGAATTCTCTCTCTCTCCCTCTCTCTCTGCCCCTCCCCTGCGTGTGTTCTCAAAATAAATAAATAAACTTAAAAAAAAAAAAAAAGGAAATTACTGTATGTAAAAGGAATCCATACGCCTTGTTTATTAACACAGCATTGCAGATACGTTTATAACATTAAGTGGTACGTTCTCCATATTTAGAGGGCTTCTTTAAAACTAGTTTTTCTTTCTTTCATGTTGTGGCACATTTAACAAACAAAACAAAGCCTGAGGCTGTTGCCATGTGTCAGATGCAGTTGTTGCTGGTGGTGTCCTTTGACCGTTGATGCTGGTTGATCTTGCATCTCAGATTAGTATCCCCATCCCCATGCTCTTGAAGGGAGGAAGAGTGCTTTCACCTGGAAGGAAGGCAGTGCCATCGCCCGAGGATTCAAGCTTTACCTCTAATGACTTGCTTCTGTGAACTCCGCAGGAGCTGATAGACTATCTGCGAACACATTCCCATAGTGCAGTGTATGCCACGTCGCTGTCACCGCCTGTTGTGGAGCAGATTGTCACCTCTATGAAGTGCATCATGGGGCAGGATGGCACTACCCTCGGTAAGTCTGTTTTCTTGGAAAATTTCCTATGTTCGGTAAATGCTTAGCAACCAAACATGCTCTTTTCTTGAACTTTTTTCCTCAAATGAGGAGCCAGGTCTACTAATGGGCAGAACTGGCAGATGTGTGAGGCCTTGGTTGCTATGGGCACTCTTCAGTGTGTTTGGTACACATATGCCATGACAACTAGCCTGGCTTGCTTCCAGTTGAATTTTCTTGTCTACAGATGGTGACACTTTAATATTATGATCCTACCTATCTTCATAAGTCTTAGGTAATGAGCCCCAGAGTCTTTCTCAAATTGTACAGTTTTATATGAAGATGTAACTCACTGTGTGTAGTGAGAATCTGTTCCCAATGTATTTAAAGTCTGCTGTTTGCATATATTAGTGTCCTTGATTCAGTGCCTTTTAAAAGAGTTTCTAATTTAAGAGCGGATAATAAAAGTCATCCTGGATTTGTTTATTCTGTCTTTGGTGGGATTTGTAGTCCAAGCTAGGTGCCCTGACATAAACATACTAAAATGAACAATAAATAAAATGTGGTACTTTCTATTTGGCTTTTATTCTGCATCACTAGAGGGCAGTATTGACTGCAGAAAATGTAGAACAATTGGGATTTTTGTTTTGTTTTTTTCACTTCTGAACTATTTCCATTGTGTGTATGAGACATACGTTAGTTTTGGTTGTTGCTTTTTTAAGTGCATCTAAAATGAGTCTTATTCTTGTAAAAGATCCTGCATTATCAGCCTTGAGCTGTCTTCATTTATATAATATTTTGTGGTAAGACTTATTTGGTTTGCACTGAACAGGAAGGAAGGAGTATGTCTGATTTTGATTAATGTAAGCCTGTTTTCTTAAATCAGAATTTTACCTTAATATTTTTTCTCATCTGTGAGATATCCTTATTATCTCTAGTAAGAGATTTTTGGAAATGGATTTTGAAAGTGTTGGTCATTTTCAGTTTCATGAATTCATTCCTTGGGGAAGGAAATACTTCATTCATATTGTGAACACAGTATGGAGCCTTGTGAGTAACCCCCTGTTAACAGTATCTATGTTATCTCCTCCCCTTCCTTTATGGTGTTAATTAGAAGTAGCGTGTTCTGATCTGTGATATACATATATAGCTAGCAGTGATCTGCCTCCTTCACATAGGTGCCATCAACCTTACTGATCCAGTATATGGACTGAGGTGACTGCAATGAAAGGCCAACAGCTATCAAAGTTAATTTTGGATAATTTTTTTGCCCTGTCCTAGAGCATGGATCTGTGTGATGTGTGACCTCTGGATAGATGACTTATGCATACCAAATAATGAAATCTAGGCTCTGCTGGCGGTGAGAAAATGAAATATGGTAATTAGCTATAGATAGACGTTGGGTTAGCACTCATTTTCCAGTTTATTTCTCGCCTCTCTAACCACCCCCTATGCGTAGTGGTGTGAAATAAGAGCCGTCTTATTATGCTCACAGATTCTGCAGGTCAGGAATTCGGTCAGGGCACAGCAGGATGGCTTGTCTTTGCTCCGTAATATCCAAGGCTTGAGCTTGGAAGACCCAAACGGCTGGGGAAGACTCAGATGGCTGGGGGCTGGGATCATCTGGAGGCTTCTTCCCTCCCATGTCACTTGGGCCCAAGTGTCTTGAATTCTGGGCTCAGCTGAGGCTGTTGACCAGAGCACCTTCACATTCCCTCCCCGCGAGGCTGGGCTCCTTATCGCACGGTGACTGGGAATCCAGAGGGATGCTTCAGAGCAGGCGTTTCCAAAGGATGTGCTGTAACCCCATGACCTTTTCTGATTTGTTGTTAACAAGCAGGTCACTAAGGCCAGTCCAGATTGCAGGGCGGGGAAATCAGACACTGTCTCAAAAGGGAAGTGGGTCCAGGAGTTTGTGGCCATTTTTACAACTTGCCACTACCAGCTTTTATACATTTTAAAAATTACTCTCTAAAACTTTTAATTAGTAGTGACAAACTTCTTTTGGTTACATTATTTCTCTGCCAAAATAGAGGATAATAAAAATGAAACCAAAAGTAGAGATAAATTCCGTATCTCTTAAATCCAGCTACCCAGTCTTAATTAAATATGACCTGATTTCTTTTAGATTTGAGTGTGTAAGGTAATGTTTATTTTTATGGTATCACTGAATGCATCTTTTCGTTGTCCTTGCAGAAGGAAAAAAGTGTGACTCAAGCAGCAGCCCTTTGACTATGCCTTAAAGTGATTTTTAAAAAGAGGTATCTGCAAGTAATTGCCTGAGTGTGATTTTATAATAGAAGTCGCCTGCCCTGAGTGAAACTTAATCTCTTATGTTCGAGACATTGATTTTCATTCATTCCACAAACACTGAGTATCTCACTATGTGTTAGGCTCTGTGAATCACAATCCACAGGAAATGGGCTTACAAGCAGATCATTTGAGTGGAGTATATACTTGGGCAGTATTGGAGATGCAGAGGACAGTGGCTTGTTGTGTTAGTCTTGGAGAGTACTATAACAGAAAAATTGAAGTTTTACTATTTTACCAAATATTTGAGCGCTTGCTGTGTGCTAGGTGCTGTTTCCAGGCACTCGTGATTCATCAAGAATGAAACACCCCCAAATTTTTGCCTAATGGGGTTTCTAGTGAGGGAAACAGATTATGGAGTATGCTAGAAAATGGTGAGTACTCCGGAGAATAAGTAGAGAAGTTTTGAGGGACCCAGTTTGCAATTTTAAATAAAGCTGTCATTGAGAAGGCAAGATTTTAGCAAGAATTTGAGAGAAGTGAGGATTTGGCCCTGAAAAATCCAGGGATAAAAGGGCCTAGAGATGGAGGCAACTCTGTGGTCAGGAAGACCAAGGAGTCCACTGTGGCCTGAGCATAATAGTACGGGTAGAGGGGTTGCAGGTGAGGTGTGGAGGATGGCAGTTCTGATAGGAGGCACACTTGTCTTGTTAAGGGTATTAGGGTGACACACAAAAAAAACAGACACACTGGTTCTCTTGCCCTAGTATCAAATTCAGATTCTTGTCTAGTATTGAGTTCAGATTCTTATGAATCTGTGGCCTCACTAATGTTGGCAGGCTTCTGGCATGCTTCAGGTAGGTTAAAAATGTTATTGGTCCTTCAGGGGCACCTGGGTGGCTCAGCTGGCTAAGTGTTTGACTTTGGCTCAGGTCATGATCTCATGGTTCATGGGTTTGAGCCCTGCATCGGGCTGTGTGCTGACAGCTTCGATCCTGGAGCCTGCTTCGGATTCTGTCTCTCCCTCTCTCTCTGCCCCTCCCCTGCTTGTGCTCTGTCTCTATTCTTCTCTCTCTCTCTCAAGAATAAATAAGCATTAAAAAAAATGTTATTGGTCCTTCAGATTTGATGAAAAGGTACAGAAAATAATGTACCCATGATCTAATATTTTAATGATGTTAATATCTCACCCCATTTATCCACTTTTTAAAAAGAAAAAGATAGCTAAAACTCCCTGTAATGTCCCTTCTTGTTTCTGTTTCTCTCACCCATTCCCCAGAGATAACCACTATTCTGAAATTATCTTTCTGTACTTTTATGCTTTTACTATGACCATATCCATGTAATGTAAGTATCCCCCACTGTTTGAAGGCTCACTCTTTGCTGTGATGACTTCCAGAAATGCTTATGGAATTTAACTGTCTGAATCAAAACCCCCATCATGTGCACACCATCAAAGATGTTTTCACTTGTGCACAAGTCTGGGGAAGAAGCTGTGGAGTGCACTTCAGTTGTATTTCTCCTCTTTTCCTGATAGGACCCGGTCCTTTGTCCACTTGTGTTGTAAAATGTGTTGTGCAATATCTCTTACCTTCCCTGTATTACTAATGAAAATGTCCTGTGATATGCAGGAAAGCCTATGAAGGAAATAGGTGAGCACAAGAGGCCCATGGATGTCCCTGCATTTGAAGAAAACGTGGGAGTGTTCATGCTCATGGAGACGAGTGAATGCCTAAGTAGAAATATAATAGACTCCGTACTGGGCAGCATCACTGAATGATGCACGCTAGAGTACTTCAGTTGTTTGAGGGTTAAAATAGGTCATTGGTATTTTAGGTGCCTTCTATTTTATAGAAATTCTTGGTAGGCTGTTACGTAGATATTGAAGACTGTTTCAGTTTGGAGCTTTGGATGAGCCAGGAACATGTAATTTTTCTTATTTTTGAATGTTGTAATATACAGACTCTGCCGCCTGAAAATTCACAGTGTGACACACTTAGGAACAGACTGGATTCCAGTAGTGAGGACTGTCTATGGTATTTTCTGTTTTTAAATGTTACATGAGTTGGTCATATGAGGGAAGTTTTTCTGCCATTTATTTTGTTTGCTTAATATTGTTTGCATTATTTCTGTTGAGTGTGAGGTTCTCATTCATTTGTTTTTGCCGTTACATGTTCCACGCAGTATTACCACAGCTTCTGTGTTCATCGCTCTATTGATGGACATTTAGGTTGTCAGCTCTTTTTCGCTGTTGTTACATGGTGCTGCGGCAACAGTGTGGCCGAGATTCTTTATCTTGCAGTGATATTGGTGGACATCCTCAGAGGCTGCCAAATTCTTTCAGAAGTCCTTACAGCAGTTCAGTCTCCCATTCTAGTATATGAAAGTTATCATGTGCCCATTTCCTTGTCTTTGTAGATACTGTCAGTCCCTTTAATCCTGCACATAGGATCTGCGTGAAACAGAATCTCATTGTAGTTTTTATTTCTATTTTCCTGATCATTTGTCCCATTGGCTGAGGGTTTTTGTTTGTTTGTTTTTGTTATTTTCTTAAGTAGGTTCCACGCCCAGTGTGGAGCCCAAGGTGGGGCTTGAACTTACAACCCTGAGATCAAAACCTGAGCTGAGATCAAGAGTTACTGAGCCACCCAGGCGCCCCTGGCTGTTTGTTTAGATGGGTATTTTTAAGAGTTCTTCATGTATTCTGGATAATAATTCTTTACCACTATTGTCTCTCAACCTGAGAGACATGGCTTTTCTTTAAATCTTGTTAATAATTTCACAAAACTTTCACAAAAGTTTTCATTCTTAATGTGATAGAATTTATGATTCTTTTCCCATGTGGACAATGTTTTTGTGCCTTAAACAATCTTTTCTTTAGTCTGAGTCAAATATATCTTCTGTAAGTGTTTATTGCTTTCTTCTGTTTTGTATTAATTTGTAGTATGTCTTTATGGTTATATATGTATGTGCATGGCTTATTTTAGGGGCATTTTTCAGTTTCATCTTGGGTTATCTAGGCTTTCTAGAACCATGCATTTTAATATTGTACTGTTTTTCACTTTTTATATGTTGAAGAAGTTTATCTGGAAGGAATCAGATTTACATAAGAGCTGCACCAGTATTTCTTTCATTGAATTTCCACAGTGCTGTGAATTGGAAATGGGGAGAGCTAAAGATAACCCATAAGTGAGCTGAAGACACTTTTACATCATGACAGTGAACTTGCAAAGTGAAGAGCCTTTTCTCTACCTTGTGTCAGATATCTCATGTTTAATTTCTGTATAGGAAGGAGGGAGAAAAGGTCACGTAATGTAAGTGCTTGGTCCTGACTTTGATTTTAGTTTTAGGGAATGTTGGACTAAGAAGCTGGCTTTCTTTCTTTTCATGCCTTACCCTCTAATTTTCTGATTTCTGTTATTGGATATAAAATATCAAGCATTATTTTGAATAAGTTCATTTTTGACATACTATTTTCTCCTTTTTATAAGATATGACAGTTTCTGTTTACTTGCACGTTTTCAATCTCTGTGTTGTGTAAAGTTATTTCACCATAAATAGTCCTTGCTGTAGGACCACTTCAAACAGGATGCTAACCCAATGGAGTTCTGTTGCAGGTGGGGCTGAAGGCAGTGAAGTCACTGGGAACTTGATTCCCTCCCTCCCTCCCTCCCTCCCTTCCTTCCTTTCTTCCTTCCTTTCTCTCTTTCCCTCTTTCTCTCTCTTCTCCCTCCCTCCCTTCCTTTTTCTTTTCTTTCTTTCTTTCTTTCTTTCTTTCTTTCTTTCTCTTTCTTTCTCTCTCTCTCTCTCTCTCTCTCTCTCATGTCAGTTTCAGATAATTCAAAGAATTATAGCTAGATGCTTTAAATAAGCTGCAGTTATTAGCATGGGATTTTTTTGTTTGTTTTGTTTTTGTGTTTACACTTGACCACTTGCAGTGCCATATAATTGAATCTACCCTTATTACCACACACTCTACCCTATTTGGCACTCAGATTCACTTTTCTGAACATGCTGTATTTGATAGATGTGTTTTAGTTTTCTGTTTTTAAGATCATGAATTTATTATATATCTTTTCTTTCTTTTTTTTTTAAAGTTTATTTTTGACAGAGAGAGAGAGAGACAGAGCATGAGTGGGGGAGGGGCAGAGAGAGGGAGACACAGAATCTGAAGCAGGCTCTAGGCTCTGAACTGTCAGCACAGAGCCCGATGTGGGGCTCGAACTCACGGACCATGAGATCATGACCTGAGCCGAAGCCAGACACTCAACCGACTGAGCCACCCAGGCACCCTGATTATGTATCTTTTCTTTAAGATAATCTATTATTCGAGTTTTTAGCATTTTATATGTGGTCATAAATTTGAGGCTTTTATTCAGAATGTCAATTTTGAGACTGATTTAGGAAGTTCATGTATTACCTGTGCTAAGGTAGTTTTTATTTTCTTCTTTCCTGGCCACGTATGGACCCCTGTTGATTTGCAGCACAAGTTTCTTGTTGCCATACAAAGATCATCTTTCTTATGTCTTTTATTTTTAAGTGTGCAGGTTTCATTTTTGGAAACTTTGCAGCTTCTGGAAGAAAATAGAAAATGTAGGGAGAAATTTGAGCATTTTTTTTCTTTTTAATTTACCTCTAAGTTAGTTAGCATATAGTGCAACAGTGATTTCAGGAGTAGATTCCTTAATGCCCCTTACCCATTTAGGCCATTCCCCCCCCCCAACAACTCCTCCAGTAACCCTCTGTTTGTTCTCCATTTTAAGAGTCTCTTATGTTTTGTCCCCCTCCCTGTTTTTATCTTATTTTTGCTTCCCTTCCCTTATGTTTGTCTGTTTTGTATCTTAAAGTCCTCATATGAGTGAAGTCATATGAGATTTGTCTTTCTCTGACTGATTTCGCTTAGCATAATACCCTTTAGTTCCATCCACGTAGTTGCAAATGGCAAGATTTCATTCTTTTTGATTGCCAAGTAATACTCCATTGTGTGTATATACCACATCTTCTTTATCCATTCATCCATTGATGGACATTTGGGCTCTTTCCATACTTTGGCTATTGTTGATAGTGCTGCTATAAACACTGGGGTGCACGTGCCCCTTTGAAATAGCATGCCTGTATCCCTTGGATAAATACCTAGTAGTGCAATTGCTGGGTCATAGGATAGTTCTATTTTTAGTTTTTTGAGGAACCTCCATACTGTTTTCCAGAGTGGCGGCACCAACTTGCAATCCCACCAGCAGTGCAAAAGAGATCCTCTTTCTCCACATTCTCACCAACATCTGTTGTTGCCTGAGTTGATAATGTTAGCCATTCTGACAGGCGTGAGGTGGTATCTCATTGTGGTTTTGATTTGTATTTCCCTGATGATGAGTGATGATGAGTGTGTTGGTTGGCCATCTGGATGTGAAATTTGAGCATTCTAATCTTGCTCCGTGTTCTTGGCTTTTCCTGTTGGCTTTAAGAGACTGGGGCAGGGGAAGACAACTAAAAACTGTGGGAAAAAAATCACAATCATTTGAAATATTATTCAAATATTTCAAAATTCCATGATGTAGAGCTAGCTATAGCCATATGGTAGAGTCAGTATTTCTGAGCATAGTATTTTTAAATCATTTTCTTATTTAAAACAATCACACAGAAAAGTTGGAAATAAAGCACAAAAGACTTTTTTTTCCTGAACCAGTTGAAAACAAGCTGCTGATGAGAAGCTTCATCATCCCATATGCTTTAGTGAGTACTTCCTACATTTTCCTTCATAACCACAATACAACCATACAAAGCCAGAAATTGACACTGAAACAGTTAACAATTAACTAAACAGTATGGCATGATGTTATTTCAGTAACTAATACTGAAACGTTATTACTGTCTATTCCACAGACCCCTTTTAAGTTTGGCCAGTGTCCGTCCGAGTGATGCAGGTGTGGTTCAGAATCACGTGTTGCATTTAATGGTCCCCGTCTCTAGTCTTCTGCCGCCACAGTTCCCACTCTTTCTTTGACTTCCATGACTTTGACACCACGAACGATTACAGGCCACTTATGCTATAGAATATTCCTCAGTTTGGGTTCACCCAGTGTTTTCCTCATGATTAAGACTCAGGAATGTATCTTGAACAGGAACAGCACAGAAGTTACACTGCGGTTTTCTATCTTCAGGTTATTCAGGCCTGAAATCTTGGTCAACTTCCCCCATATCTAAGTCAGATTTTGTTGATTCTGCCTCTCACTTCTGCTTACTCCCATTGCCACATTTCTATTTCAGGCCCTGATTACCTATTGCCCAAACTATTGCCCCAGTCTATAACTGCCTTTTTCTTGCTGCAATCTTTCCTGAACACAGCCACCTGTTGCTCTTCCTAACAGACAGCTGTTTGTCAGCATCTGCTTAAAGATGCAGAAATAGAAAATAGCAGTCTTCAGTATCTACTAGTTGCTCGCAGAATAAAGTCCAAATAATTTATACGATGCTCAAGGTCATCTACATTTAACAGTAGCTTAACCCATCTTTTTCTGTATCCTCTCACATATCCTTATTTAAACCAGCTTGGTCCCTCTGCCGGAATGCTTATCCTCCTATCCCCCAAATTCTGTTCATTCTTCAGGGCCAACTGAAAGGCTCTTTTACAACACCTTTGTGCTAATACCCTTTTTCTCTCAAAAGCCTTTTTTCACAACTTTATAGTATCACAGACTTATAATTTTGTCTCACAGGGTTGGTGTTTAATGTTTGTACACAGTGTTTTGTCTAAAGTGTGTATGTAAGTCAGTTCGTAGACTTAACTGCTAGATGTTAAAATTGGTGTCCAGTCCTAAAACACCAAATATGTGATGAAATCTCTAAACTTTACCTTTTCATTGTAATTTTGACTGTTTTAAGTATTTTAAAGTATTTTATGTTACTTGCTTTTGGGTTTTTTTCTTCATAACTGATTGTGTAGCTACAGTACAATTCCAATGAGCATATAAAGTTTATTATTGCCATATTCAGCGAGTCTAATAATTTTTGGTTTTGTCTCAGATGAATTAAGTTTCTGAGTCCTGTGTTAGTATTCACACTTTATTTTTTCCCTTTAGCTAATATTTTTGATAATACAAGGATGAACTGTCATAGAATAATGCTGTTATAGAAAGACAGAAACTTTTCCAAAAATGAACGTTCAGTTATGGCAGTATTACTGGGTAGTAACTTGAAAAGCTTGTTGGTCAGGTGCTGGAGCTAGACCAGTAGTGTGGAGATTTCACTGTATAATGTATTGAAGTTCCCTAACCCTTGGCTGTAATGTTTCTGTATGTATGTCACCTCCCCTGTTAAGATCCTTGTCTTGTTCCTCCTTCGCACCTTAAATAGTGCCTGTATCAGGAACTTAGAGTCAATAATTGTTTGACTTGATTATTCTCATAATTGTTACCTATATCTTCCCAAAGTAGAATATAAACTCCACAAAATCACGGAGTTTTGGCCATCCTGTTCATTTGATTCTTTCTGTTTAGAACTGTGTTTGGCACATAGTAAGCATGCAGTAAATACTTGGGGGATGATTAAATGAATACTTTGGTGCCTTGAAGAGAGGCATTATTAAGAGTTAATGACCTACGATTTAGTCCCTTATATTCTTTGTGCTCTTAAATGCTGAGGACTTGATAAAGCTATGCACCTAAGAGGAAAAGATCATTCATTCACTCATATAGTATTATTCCTGCATTGAAGCCTCATGTATGTATACTGACCAATGTTCCTAGAATTATAGGATTTAGGAAGAAACATACAAGAGACTTAAGTTTAATAATTTGGTTTTTAAAATATAAATGTATCTTTGATTTGATGTTGTTACTGATTTTCCCTTAGTGGGATAAATCCTCAAACTTTGATGATACAGGTGATTTGACCTTTGCTGTCCCTAACCAGGTCCACTTGTGACGTAGCAACCATTTGTAAGCTGGCTTTCTGAGCCTGAGAAACATTTGCTCCATTCTCACTGGCAGGTGTATCTCATCAGTGATAAAGAAATGGAGCCTAAGAATTGTTGGAGAAATGTTATGAATCAGATTAGGATAGAGACACTGAACCTAGTTTCATATAAATAGGATTTATAGGTAACTGTAAAACAGATAAGACTTGGATTATAATATAAATACTTGTTTGTCATTAAATATTCTAGTTGAGCTTTAGGGTTGTCCCTGAACATCTATTCTAAGCAAAGATATGACCTGCGTCAGAATGTGGGATTTACGGCACTCGTTGTTTTCACAGGAGCTACTGTTCTCTCTCCAGTTATGTGCTTAGTATGATTTTTCTCCCTGCCCCTCCCCAAAGCCAGAGTTAGTGGATCTGAAATAGTTGTTTCATAATGATAACATGGGGGTGCCTGTGTGGCTCAGTTGGTTAAGCTTCTGACTCTTGATTTCGGCTCAGGTCATGATCTCATGGTGGTTTGTGAGATCGAGCCCTGGGTTGGGCTCTTCATTGACAGCATGGCGCCTGCTTGGGATTCTCTCTCCCTCTCTCTCTGCCCCTTCCCTGCTCACGAGCATGCTCACTCTCTCTCTCAAAATAAATAAACTTAAAAAAAATGATAATATGATGAGCTATGAAATAGTGAACAACTCTTCTTCATTTAAGATGAAATTGGGTGTCTGGGTGGCTCAGTCGGTTAAGTGTCCGACTTTGGCTCAGGTCATGATCTTGCAGTTCGTGAGTTCGAGCCCCACATTGGGCTCTGTGCTGACAGCTCAGAACCTGGAGCCTGCTTCAGATTCTGTGTCTCCCTCTCTCCCTGCCCTTCCCCTGTTCATGCTCTGTCTCTCTCACAAATAAACATTAAAAACAATTAAGAAAAAAAGATGAAATCAAAACTAAAATGTGACTTGAATTGTTGGGTGTTAAAAAAATCACTTAGTTTTGACACTTGGAAGACTTTCTTTTGTTTCACACAAGTGTGGTGAAATAATCATAATATTATTGCTCTTAATTAATTTCTAGTTTATAGGATCAGTTCCAGGTAAAGGATGGAAAGTTTAGCAGTGGTTATAAACCAAATGTAAATAACAAAAACCTCGGCATTGTAAACAGTAGCAGACGGAAGACAGGAGGTGTCGAAAGGGGTAAAGGAAGGTGACGGACATGAAGGTATATCAGCTTCTGTTATGTACTTGGTGGAGAGTCAGTAAATACTATTTTAAGTTAATAAAGTATTTTAAAGTAAAGGAATCGTCTTCAAATTTATGACGGTGCTGGCCACGAGAATTAAAAACAGTCATACGACAAAACTGGGCGGTGATTAGTAGCGGAAGCACGGCTGTCTTGGCACACCGCCACCGCCGCCGCCACCACCACCACCACCACCACCCTGCAGCGCTGTTGGAACAGAAGCAGGGGTGTGAGCGTGTTAATCAGCACTGTGGTGCTAGCTGCCAACAAGCTGGATGGAGAACCCGGCCCCGCTTCCTGGGATGGGAATGGAGGTGGCTGGTTGGAGGTGGGCAGGGGGCACTTCTGTACTTTGTATTTAATATTTGGTACTACTAGACTTTTATCCTATGTGTATGTCACTTTTGTGAGTACAACTGTTTTGTTATCAGATGCCAGACTACATGGATAACCTACATGGAAATAAATCCTGCCTAAAATATGAAAGTAAGGCTTAAACATATACACAGATATTACATGGTTGATTGTTAAGAAATGTTCTCATCTTTTTTGTGGGAAGATGTATTGCTCTGTGGTGATAAGAGTGTGGAGCCTTCAGAGAAGCCGCAATGGCGCAGGGGAGGTTGAGATCCACCCACTCCCCTACTTTGTAAGCCCTCCTCTCCCTCCCTCCTTCCCTCCTTCCCTTTCTCCCCTTTTCTCCCCCTTTCTCCTTCCAGTTCCTCTCCTTTTCCCAAAGAAGAGAGGGTCATGTGACTGGATTGATGAGGAGCTGTTGAACCGAAGCCAGAGAAGAGTGGGTGGGAAGTGTGCGGGGAGGAGGGGGGCTCGTGCTTTGAGTGGACACACGGAGTTAGAACAGGCCAGCTAGAAAAACTGACAGCTAGGAAATTCTGACAGATTCTGCCAGACATTTGAAATTCTAACTTTTACTTAGCACACCTCCAGTAATGGAAATTTAGCTGTAAGATCTATTCATGAGTCCAGGCAAAACATGACTGACCAAAAGCAACTAAAATTGTGCTTTTTCATTTTCTGGAGCTGTGCTTGGCTGTATTTTATTTCTGGCTAGAGATGTAGTTAATAACATGCGTAGCACCCAGCTTAGTGTCTGGCATCTAGTAGTAGCCTTTTGATAAATTTGCTGAATGAATGAATGCACACATCCATAACTATTAGAAAATGAGTGGGTTCTTAAAGTGTATTGCTTAAGTAGATGAATGTTAAACGAAATGGCCAAATCATGGAACAAATTAAATAGATAGGTACATTTTACTAGGTAAATTTAAAAACGATGACAAGTAATTTTCCGGAAAACTGCACTTTTTGTACTTCTTAGTTTTGAAAGAACTGAGCCTATGTAGGCGGTTATTGTATAGGAGAAAAAAGGAATACCTTGGGCAGATTGAGGTTTAATTAAAATTAGTTTGGGCTCATTTGAATTAATTCCTATAATAGACTTGTTAATGAGGTGTTAAATGATCATCTTGAGAATCCCAGGAACTGTCAAAAGTTAATTTAGGAGAACTGAGAAACTTAAAAACATAATTTTAAAAAGCATTCCAGGAGTCCCATGCTGAGGAGGCTGTTTTAAAGAAAACAGAATCTTGGGGCACCGGGGTGGCTCAGTCAGTTAAGCATCTGACTTCGGGCTCAGGTCATGCATGAGTTTGAGCCCCACATCGGGCTCTGTGCTGACAGCTCAGAACCTGGGGCCTGTTTTGGATTCTGTGTCTCCCTCTTTCTCTGCCCCTCTCCTACTTTTTGTCTGTCTCTCAAAAGTGAATACATGTTAAAAAAATATTTAGAAAAGAAAAGAAAAGAAAACAATCTTTTTGGGAGGAGAGGTAGGCATAAGGAGAATCTCCTGCTTTTCTGCAGGAGGCTGCAGCTTTTCCATCCATTTGTTACGTTAGGTGGACAGGCTAAGCCTGGGCACCCTTCTGTAAGTGCTGAGCTTTCTGCGCGCAGGACTGTTTTTGGATTCCACTTTTTTCGTTGTCATTATTTATCTGCTTTTACCTAAGTGTTTAATTCAATATTAGAAATTCATGTAAATAAAAATCAAGTTTTCTAATAAACAGTTTTCTTCTTAGTATAGCTTAGCAGTATATCTGACATCGCGAATCAAACCAGATTACCTCCTTTCTTATAACTGACTTCCTTGAACACCGTTAAAAAAGATACTGGCTTCGACATTTATAAAACATTTATCAAGCATCTACTGTGTATCCTGTGGTAGGTTTCAAACATGATACTTGCCTTTGAAAAATCTTACTGTCTAGTGCTAGGGATAGGATTCCAGAAAAGACCTGGTCTCAGAGCCACAGGTAAATTCTTCCTTTTTTCAGCTTCCTCTTTTCTCAGGTTCCTCCTTCTGTCTCCTCCCCCAAAAGCTCCTTCCTCACCATCATCCCCCCAAAATCTTAAACTTCCTTGAAGCTAGCTAATTATTTGAGGCAAACTCAGATTTTATTAATCTTATGTTCCTTTAATTTTTCTAAATGGATTTTTCCCTTTTTTTTAATGTTTATTTTTAGAGTGTACTTAAGCAGGCGGAGGAGAGAGAGAGGGAGGGATGGGGAGAGACAGAGAGAGAGAGATTGAGAATCCCAAGTGGGTTTCGTACTGTCCACACAGTGCCCACCGCAGGCTCACAAACTGTGAGATCATGACCTGAGCCCAAATCAAGAGTCAAGACCCTTAACTGACAGAGCCACCCAGGTGGCCCATCTAAGTGGATTTTTTTCTATAGAAGCTTTCACTCTAGTAAATTACCAGCAATTAAAGAAAAAGAAAGATTTTCCTTTTGTAAATTAACTTCATCATTATGTAGCCTAAAGGGCTTTTTAACCAATAGCTTAAGCCTTCTAGAATCGGCAAGCAATATGACCACTTCAGGGGTGCCTGGGGCTCAGTTGGTTAAATATCCAACTTCGGCTCAAGTTATGATCTCACAGTTTGTGGGTTCAAGCCCCACGTTGGGCTCTGTGCTGACAGCTCAGAGCCTAGAGCCTGCTTTGGATTCTGTCCTTCTCTCTCTGCCACTCCTCTGCTTGTGCTCTCTCTCTTTCAAAAATAAACATTTAAAAAAAAAATAAAAAAAAATCGCAAGCAATATGACCGCTTCATGAGTGGAGAAATTTCAGCCCACAAATGGTGCAAGTTTTCTCAATATCTTGTCTCTAAATTGAAAGAACGTGACTTTCTTGAACTCCGTTTCTTCTGAAGTTGCATTAATGGTATTTAACATTTTATTAAAATAGACCTTTATAACCTCATTCTAATTTTCTGATTTCTGGTATGCTAGTATTCCAAAAAACCTAAATTTATTTGTGAGTAATTAGCCCTGCAAATGGAAGTCCTTTGGGGTATTTATCTACCTATTTCCTCTCCATGGATCAATAACCCCTTAAGCCTCCTTCTCTGTTTTAGGAATCTGTTCAGAATACTCCAGAGCTCTGTTGCACAGTCTGTTTCTTCTTCCACTCCCATCTCTTTCTTCCACATCCAAATGCTAATAAAAGTGTCTCACCACAAGAGTGGTCTCTCCCTTTGTGTCTTGCTTCAGAGTTTGTTTGAAACTAGCTATTAAGATGCCCACAGGCAGCAGGCTGGGAGCTAACCTTTGAACAAATGTAGACTTGTTCAGTTCGTAGAATATGGTTCTTAATGCAAAACATAAATAAGGAGTTGGAGGTTCCCATGGGACAGGAAAGGAGCCTGCACTGGATGTTCCTCCTTTGGGAGATGTAGTAAGATGATATAAGGAAGTTAATTCTTAATTAAAGCACTGTGAGTCAGTACAGGGTCATTTTGTTTTTTAAGATGAAACTGGGTGAATTACCTTAGTTTTATTACATAATCAAATTTATTTTAGGGGCGCCTGGATGGCTCAGTCAGTTAAGCGTCTGACTTTGGCTCAGGTCATGATCTTGCGGTTTGTGAGTTCAAGCCCCGTGTCGGGCTCTGTGCTGACAGCTCAGAGCCTGGAGCCTGCTTCAGATTCTGTGTCTCCCTTTCTCTCTGCCCCTCCCCTGCTCATGCTCTGTCTCTCTCTGTCAAATATAAATAATAAAACATTAAAAAAATTAAAAACAAGTTTATTTTGAAGATTTTTTTCCCCACAGTTTGATTTATTCAGTTACTGTTTAGCTGAGCCTTATGACCATTCCTTAAGCCTGTTCTTATCATTTCTAATTTGTGAACCTTTATAACCCAGGCTCTGTTTTGTTTGTTGGAGAAGAACTTTCTAAACCTTAGCATGATTAGAATTGCTTCCCCCCTGCCCCCAGAATTATTTCTGAGGACTTTGTCTAGGAGACTTGATCCTAGTTTTTCACCAATTTTGCTACATATTTAAAAAAAAGGAGAGGGTGTATGGACTCTGTTCTCAATTAAGAACCAGATATCCTTCTGAAGCCTTGCCACATTTGAGAGCTTTTTGAAGAGGAATTGATTTAAGGAAACAAACAAAAAGTCACCTATGGTTTTTCTAATTATCTAAATATTTTAATGTGCCTGCCATCTGCTCCGGTGGTGAAGTAAGGTTCAGAAGGACCTCATTAAGATACACTGTTGTAAGCCTCTGTTCTCAAGCTTTGTCCATGGACCCTGGGCATCAAAGGCACTTTTAGTGAAGTGGTTCTTAACTTGCTCACACAAAGGAAGGCTTTAAAGTTAGTAATAATGCTGATGTCAGGGTCCCTTGCAGACCCTGTGAGTATCTGGGGGTAAGACCCCTGCAGGGTGTTATTTAAAATCACCTCGAACTTGAGCACCAGTGTTGTAGAGCTTGTTAGAAATGAGGATTCTAATCCATTCTACCAGACCACTGAGTCTTGGTGGACAAGGCCCTAGAATGTGCAAAAAAAAAAAAAAAAAAAAAATTTTTTTTTAATGTTTATTTATTTTTGAGAGAGAGACAGAGTGTGAGCGGGCAGAGAGAGGCAGAGAGGGAGGGGGCAGAGAGAGAGAGAGAGAGAGAGGGAGGGCAGAGAGAGAGGGAGAGAGGGGAGGGGGAGAGAGAGAGGGAGACACAGAATCTGAAGCAGGCTCCAGGCTCCCAGCTGTCAGCACAGAGCCCGGCGTGGGGCTCAAACCCACAAATTGTGAGATCGTGACCTAAGCCGAAGTCAGGTGTTTAACCGACTGAGCCACCCAGGTGTCCCTAGAATGTTTATTTTAAAGAAAACCTCAGTTAATAATGCAAACTAGTTTTTAAGGAATTTAAGGGTTATTTTTTTCTTTTTCTTCTCCCTTCCTCCCTCCCTCCTTTTCTTTTCTTTTCTTTTCTTTCTTTCTTTCTTTCTTTCTTTCTTTCTTTCTTTCTTTCTTT